>NC_086317.1:167997948-168292948 GCF_036172605.1 Pelobates fuscus | reverse complement strand
AATTAACAGGATGTATTAACACTGGTACAACCATGGTGGTAATTTATTTGCTATAGATTTTCACAACAAGATTTTCAGCTTGTTTTTAATAAAACCAACTCCTTTAAATAGCTAATTTAAACTTACTATGGCTTTTTTATTTGTTCTTTTAGATTTAATCTAGAATGTGTGTTTTGTTAGCACTGAAGTAAAATAATAAAACCTCTTGTATGCTAAATTCATTAGTGGGCAAAAAATTCCTGCTCGTTAAATCTTTTCTAACCTTCTTTGTTTCCTGATAAATTATGCATTCTGCAAAAAGATGTTGGAGTTATGTGCGGGTACATAAATGTCTCTCATTAGATTGCATATTGCGTTTCTCTAGGGCTAGACAGATGTACTAGAAAACCAAGAGACTTTGCCCTTTCTTGTTAACCTAAATAGACTAATAAATTGTTCCTACTTATTTTATGAAGTTATAAATATTTAATAAAGCTGCATGAAAATAATGGAATTGGTTACACTGGTTCAATGCGCATATACGGGAATACTTGGCAAGTCTCAAACTTGTTTTAGAGCAAGGGTATCCAAAAGGTAGATCCCCAGATGTTGTAGAACTACAACTCCCATGATGCTTTGCATGTCTTTAGGATGATTTATAATGACAAAGGATCATGGAAGCTGTAGTTTTAAAGCATCTGGGGGATCTACCTTTTGGGCACCCCTGATGTAGAATACCGGTAGTTGCCAAATCCACAAAGTGTTGTGTTTTTTGTTTTTTTTTGTTTTTTTATTTACAGTCAGCCTGTATTTGTGAAAATGTCAGCTGGATTGTTGGGTCTGTTCGTCACCCGATATAAGTCTCAAGTATGCCCTTATTAGCATCCATTATTAAAATTGTCAATTTGCAAACCCATTCCCATGTTTTGACACACAGTGGTCATGTGTTTTTTTTTTTTTTTTTGGTGGGGGGGGGGGGGGGGGGGTTGTAACTGGTCACTACAAGCACCTTAGCAACGTGGGCTCCTTGCATAGGTTATAGCAGAATGAAATCTCATGAAACTATCACTAGACACCGTTTCTTATAAATGTAAAGGCTTGGCCTGCAGTTTTGGGAGGGGCATGTTACCCCTTAAACCCCTACTCACCTTCCTCTGTCCCGTACGTAGTTTAGCGACTCGCATGTCGCTATTTCCGGTCACCATCTGCTTCCCTCGTGGTTCTCCTTACCTGGCCTGCCGTTCTCCCCCGCTGGTTTTGCTCCGTCCACGGTCATTTCTGGGCTTTGCTCCGGTCGGCTGTCTTTCCAGTCCAACTCTCCTGTTGCCGTGAGTTTTCTTACCTCGTTCGGGAGCTTTTTCTTTCCCCTCGTTGCCGTTGCCCGCCTGGTTCGCATGGTTCTGTGTTCGTGGCTATCTGGCGTGAGCCTGGTTTTCCCGAACGGCCCCTCTCTGGATGTGCGCGTGGCGTGGTAGAGATGATTCTGCATGCGGCTCCTGTGCTGCTCCGTCTGGTTGTGCATTGTGGGAGCTCTGGTCCTCCGGCTCTAATCTGAGTGCGGAGCAAGGTGTTTGGAATTGCTACTTTAGGTATTCCTAGGAAATATCAGTACTTAAAAGGTAAAAGATGAAAGAATTGCACTGTGGACATTCTGATGGTTAGATTGTCCAGCGAGTGCCCTGTAAATCATTAAACATAGAGGTAATAAGCACACTTCATTGAAAATTCCAGGAAACGGTCATCCAGTTAATGTTGGTCTGCTTCTTTCGGATGCTTACAGTTTTAATCACAGATGTACACCAGTTTAGAGGAGGCTTGACTCTGGAAACACAGAAAAATGCAATATGTTGTGTGTATTCGCTTCATCTAGGCGATCCTGACAAGTTTGTGAAGCTGCTAAATTTATATTTAGTTTATGTGCAACATTAAACCCCATAGCTATGTATTATATTCTGTAGGTTTGGAAGAATCTTCCTCTATTGCCATTTACATAATATACGCAGCAAATAAGCATTCACGCACACACACGCACGCCAGTGCTCAGAATTTCCACTAGCTCACTAGCCATTGGTGAGTGGAAATTTTAACTCATGTACTACGCTAATACAATTTATCAAAACACTGTATGAGCGAAAATCATTGCAAAGATGAAGCTAAACTACATACATTCAGTTATACGATCTTCAAGTTCACACTGAGACTAATAGAATACCACCCGAATGTCCCTATTTTAGAAGGGCAGTCCCTAATTTCAAGCCCAGATCCATCAGTCTTTCTTTTCTATCCTCCGTATTGTTGGTGTCTCAGAGTTCCACACTAGGATATTAACACTAATGTGTCTTTAAACTACAATGTATAGAAATTAGTCTGTGTAAATAAGATTTTTTTTTTTCTTGTTCTATATTACATTTTAGTTGCATTTTACATTTTAGTAAACCACTTTAAAAAAAATAAAAAAAAATAAAAAAAATGCCCCTGCGTGGCTGTTTGGATTCGCGTGGATGTGGTGCGAGCCCTGAGCCGGTTCACTCGTTCCGGCTGGGTGGCTATGTGGGTTACTCAGTTGACGTTTGCTGTCAATCTAGCCCCTTTTTTACGAGCCCCGTGGGCTTTTCACACGAATGCGCATTCTTTTTCTCCTTTCCTACTTGCGTTTTCTATATACCCTGACCACCTGGACTCCGGCGTGCTCACTCTGCCCGCCAGTTACGGTCGGCCCTTTGGTTCCTCCTCGTACCCTGCCCCCTCTTTTCTTTTCACTCACGCTGTACGTCCCCTCTCTCACACGTTTTCCTCCCCTCTTAGTTAGCTGCTGCTGGCTGTCAGGGCCCTAGGTGTCTACTAGTGGTAATTTCCCCATGGCTTCTTCGCCTTAGGTTAGTGGTCCCGCGAGGCCAACACCCATCCTCATACTCGGAGGTACTACGCCCCTCGGGCCAAATCATAGTTGGTCGCCTCGCATTGTGGCATAGAGAGGGCCTCAGCTGTCACTCCCATTCTAACTTTTGTTTGCCTGTCACAGAGAGGCCAACACCCCGCCACAACGTTTCAGTGGCCACGATTCCCCTCGCGACAAATCATAGAGCCTCTCACGCCGCTTGGCATCTAGCAGGGCCTCACCTGTCACCAATCCTAGTTTTTAATTGCTTCGCCTTTTTCTTGGCATTAGCTAGTATGCCAGCACCAGCACGCAAACATACACACACACTTTCACACTTTCACACGCACATTGGGTCGCTTATGCGCTGTTAATTCGTCTCTTTTTCTAGCAGGTCTTTGCTGCTAGGCCTAGGCGGGGTATTTTCCTACCAGGCTCTCTGTCTGGGTCTGGTTCTCATCGCGCCGTGGAGTTTCGGCTTCTACCTTTTTTTGAGCTCTGGGCGCTTTGTTCTCACGATTCCGCTTATCTCCCCCCCCCCCCCCCCCCCCCCCGCAGCCTTCCGGCCAGCTGTACTCTCAGTGTTTGTCCACCACGTGTAACACTGCAATCGTCTATAGCAGGGGTAGGCAACCTTCGGCTCTACAGATGTTGTGGACTACATCTCCCTTGATGCTTTGCCAGAAATATGGCTGTAAAAGCATTATGGGAGATGTAGTCCAAAACATCTGTAGAGCCGAAGGTTGCCTACCCCTGGTCTATAGGGTGGTGTCAGATGGCAGTTTAGGGTCCCTGGCATCTGCCGCTTTGGCTGGCTCCGAACCGGACTTCCTTTTTCGTGCGATCGGTCCCGTGCCTCCTCTATGCATTCCATGTATCTCTGCCACGACCTCTACCGTAGCCGCTACAATTCCCGGAGTTGCTCCTTGTGGCTCGTTGACGTCTGCGATTGATTTTCTTTTTGTTTTTGCCACCTCTTACTTACATCACTCTACCTATCCAGTCTACAACTTCACATGTTGTACAGATTTCCATTCACACAGTTTCATGTTACCCATACCAGATTTTATTTCCGTACTCAAGGTGTTTTTCAGGTTCCGGGAATCTTCAATCTCTAGATTTCCCATCAACATCCAAGTATTTCGATCGTTATCAGACCTAATGCTTGTCATCACGAACCGAGCATCACCCTTTCAATGTAGGGCGATATCCTCTTGATCCAAGGATAAATCCGACTGCCATTCTGGGGTCAAGAAGGAATTTTTCCCTAGCAAATTGGAAAGCGCTTCAAACTGGGTTTTTCGCCTTCTTTTGGATCAACCGTTTTATAACAACTGTGAGGTAGGCTAGAATTGGGGGTCGCTAGTCTCTTTTCAGCTAGGTATCTATGTAATCTAGTTGTCGAGCCACAATACCTGCTTTCAGTTTCTTGTGGTCCCTCTTTTTCTTAGTCAACACATCATCTTGCAGCATGGTCTCAGGAAATCTCACCTATTCATGCAGTCTATTTATTACCTTATCTGCCCCACACTTAGTCTACCCTAGATGGCCAACATGTGTAATATACCTTCCTTCCCCTTCAACAATTTAGAGTACTGTTTACAGTGCCGGACACTTATTTGCACGGCTAGGCAATTAAGGTTTTGTTGATTGTTTCTGACGGGTATCTATTTTTTGCCCTCTTTTATTACAGGCCTACCGCGATGTCGGTTCCGGCACACCACAACCGACTTATTTCCTATATGGCCTTATTTGCCCCTCACACAAATGTGAAGGCTTGGCCTGTAGTTGTGGGAGGGGCATGTTACCCTACTTAAACCCCCTACTCACCTTCCTCCGTCCCGTACGTAGTTTAGCGACTCGCATGTCCCACCCTCCATGCCCTCTATTTATACTTTTCATTACACCTCATGGGTGGGCCCTCTTCTATTACAGGCCTACCTCGACGTCGGTTCCGGCACACCACGACAGACTTATTTCCTATATGGCCTTATTTGCCCCTCACACAACTTAAATAATTAGACATCTACAAGTCTGATTATTTTCCGTCTGCGACTGCAAGTTCCTATCTCCCCTTGTCAGCACTATGAGAGACCCCAAGATCTTAGCATGCACAGTAAGCAGCTGAAACAAATACTATGCACAGCTCCATTCACAAAACTCATGGTTTTGTCGGTAGGCTGATATGGCACCAGGGCCATGGCTGCTCTCTGCACATTCCTGTGTTCCCCTCATGTTAAATGGGACTGCTGTCAGGAGCTAAACGACATATCCGGATTGACAGGTTAATGTCAGATACCATAAGAGACCGCTGATTGGAGGCTATTCCTGGTTTGGTAAGGACACTCTACTGGTGTAGTGTGCCATGCATTTATTCCACCACAATTTTCCCTTTTCTGTTTTAGAATTAATGTTTTAAGGATAAAGGAGAAATACAGCTTACTTTTGATTCCCCGGAGAAAACTTAACTTTCTTTTTTTAATTTATTTTTTTACCATCTGTTTTAAGATGCAATTATTTCTACACACCAAGTGCAAACAGAGAACACTAGAGATTCACTAATTAGTCCTGATTGTTAAATTGCTCATTATATCTAGGATTTCAATAAATTTGTACTTATAAAGTTATAAAATACTGCAGTTAGTGTATTACAGTTTTAAAGCCAAAACTTCTGCAACATTTGGCATGCTGAGATTACAACTTCAATAGTAGTCACATAATCCGAAACTGCTACACCAAAGTATATATTTGAAGAAAGTACACCCCCCAGGCATGTAATTAAAAGGATTTTGATAAGTTTAGTTTCACCATTTTATCACAAACCCAGGTCAAATTGAATAATTTGTTGTGTGTGTATATCGATATATATATATATGTTCTGACACCACACATGTTTTGCCCATAATCCTACCTATAATCCCAGATTCCCAATCTTATCGTATCGATAATTGGGGTCCCTTTAAAAAATAAAATAAAATTCTGGACGCTGGGAGCAGTGAAAGAGATGCAGTGGCTAAACAAGATTGTTCAGCCACGGTATATAAAGGGTTATGAGCTATTCATAGCTCATCTGTCAGTCTGGGGGTCACTAACTGTGGCCCAGCTGACAGACCATGGATCTCGCGAGACCCAATCAGAGCGTTGCCGTGGCAACCCATGGTCTGCAGCTCTGCACATTGCGGAGCTGCAGACCGCCGGTCTCAGCGACGCGGCAGGAGGGGCATTGCAGTCTGCCCCGGGCACCCCCCTAGTAAGTGGCACCCGGGGCGGACCGTCCTCCCCCCCACCCCCCTGCCTCCCCCCTTAGTACGCCACTGGTCATATCATATGCGTAGAATTTCTCCTTATTTTCGGTTCAGTGTTTTAGTGTTCACTGTTTTTAGAATAGTGTAATTTTAATTTTGCTAACAATTTTAATGTAGGCCCCTCTTGATCTTGAGGCCCTAGGCTGAAGCCTAGTAAGCCTATAGGAAAATCCACCCTGTAGACAGTCAATAGAGGCAGTCTTAACCCTGCAATGTAAAACTGAAATGTTTAACATTGCAGGGTTAAGGGAACAGGGACACTGAGCTGAAGTGTTCTGGGTGCGTGTAGCATCCCTTTAATTGCTTTACAAGTTTTAATTTACTGCTCTGTAAATTTAAACTTTAATTACACACAAAAGAATCATGCAGGCTCTAGAAGGCTTTCAACATAGCAGGAGATTATAAATTCTAGATTAAACAAACTGTGCAATAAAATAATCTAGACATGTTTAGGAAGGCTGTGCAAGTCACACGCAGGGAGGTTTTGACTTGGGCTGCATATTCAGAAACAAAAATAAAATAAAGACACAATCTTGTATTGATTAGAATTACCGTAATCACAATTCTGTGACTTTTTTTTTTCCTTAGTTGAGATTACATGTACAGTCCAAGCTTGTGCAACTATGCATTTTCTTCTGTCTTATTAAATGTTTACTCCAAACCCCCAAAGCACATTAACTTTCTAAAGATTAACTGAGTATGCCTTCTTTAACAATTTATAAAAAAAAAAAAGGAACCTGCACCTTGCTGACTAAGTAGATCAGGGGTGCCCAAAAGGTAGATCCCCAGATGTTGTAGAAATACATGCTTTGCGTGCCTTAGAATGATAAAGCATCACGTAGGAAACTGTAGATTTAAAACATCTAGGGATCTACCTTTTGGGCACCCCTGTAGTAGATAACACTCATGCCTGTCTAAAGGAATGAATAGCAAATTATAAAACCTGGTGGTCTAATGTTTGATTACCCTGATACGCAATCGTTTATATACTTATTGATCCATTACATGCTGGTAACCTTTCACCTTGGACTTTACGTGGTATTTTGTAGTTTTTCTCTTTTAAATTAATCATTCTTATAAATTCTAAATGTGCCTTTTTATCTTTTGTTATACTTTTTGTGAATTGGAGACTACGTTACCCCACGAGGCATCTCTTGTGATGGCTACCAGTGGTAATATTGCATAGTTAATGGACTTAACCCCTTTTCTCAGCAATACAACATATATAGCTTTGAGCATTTCCTAACCTCAACTGCAACTTACGACGAGCCAGGTCGGGCGAAACGCGCGCGTCAGGGTGTCCTTCAGTACTTCTCCTATGATTTAGAGTGAAGTACTTGAATCTGCGACCACACTACTTACCTTTAACTATTTCGTATTTTCCTCTAACATTGGAGGCTTTCAGTGTGCTAATCGATTTCAATTGAGCACATTGACTTTAGAATTAGTTATTGACGAATTTATGTACCTCTTATTTTCATTAGTTTAAATTTGTATCTTGACCAGGGGGATTAGTTTGAGGTGCCCTCGAAGGCACAGTTCTTTGCACAGCTCTAGCGTTAGTAACAGGGTATCTCTGTTCAGCGGTACTCTATCCTCTACTACAGTTATTCCTAGCTCCTGTACCAACTATCTTTTCGCTAAAATAACGGTCTTTCTACTGTCAATTTATCTTAATTGAGTGGGATGATAGTTAGGTGCCCTTGAAAGCACGGGGACCAGCTAACTCTACGTCTTAGCACGACTTTATATTATACTATTGCCAGTGTTCTGCATAGTAGTAAGCTTTGTTAGAGATAGCCGATCCTCTACGCAACATCAGACCACTTACGATTACAGGCTGCTGCTGTTACATTGTTAGTCTAACTGTTGCCACTGCTACAATATACGCAGAGATAACTGCCTCATGACACAACACCAGACCTTGAGTGCTTACAGGCTCCTGTTACAAAGTTGCTAACATCACTGCTGGCACCATATTTGCAAAATTAGTTACTGTGTTACGGAAACCAGACCATTAGTAACTACAGACTCCAGCTACACTGTGGTTAATAATACAGCTGTGACCGTCACTATCTCTCCGTTCTTACGGGGAGCTGTGCTCTCTTCTCTTTCTCTCCCTACCTATATATTTATATCTCAGTACGTTAATCTTCCTTATCTGACTGGCCCATTCCCCAAATATTAAACGCACTGCTCTTTTCTGCCGCGAATTAGCTTTGGAGATCTCCCTCATATCTACCAAGCGGTCTGGGGTTTGCTTACCAGTCTTGTTAATATTTCTACGACCGTTTCAAGAACGTCAATAGATATATAGGTCCTGGCTGATACTTGTTTTTCTTCCTATATTTATTACACCTATTTTGGGTTTTTAGTCCAATCACTATTTTTGGTTAACACTTATGTACACTAGCACGTTGTGGTTTTAATATCAATTAATAAAATTTATTTGTTTTTCTTTGCTTATTTGCTGAGCAACTGACCAGTGGTAGACACTCTGTCTTACAGTATAATATTCTGTATAGTTTATCGTACTTTTTTCTGAATCTGTACACATTTGAGTAACAACTCATTATATGCAGGTACACTTTCTGTCCCCTTTTTTTGCCATGTTACATTTGGGGTTATCCCCCGTTCTCTAAAGTGTACCTTCCTCTCGGCTCTTTCGTTGCTCCTTTTTGTTCTATTAAGATAAACAGAGTAAGAGTAAACCATTTAGAAAATCTAATAATCATTCTATTATTGCACTTAACGAGAGATGATCGCAACGTAAACTAATGCTAATTTACTGTACTGTAACATGCACGTGTAAAAAGGAACTGCTTTAAAATGCTTTTAGAACAGTCTAAATGCCCCATGTTCTGTTTTCAGAATTTTCTACAGCGGCTATATAAAGTGAATCATGTGATCTGGAAAGTTAATACTAAGCTTACTCCTGATGGCTATTGATCAAAGGTGCTATTTATTACTGAACAAATATGTGCCATGATTAGGAAATGCATATAAACGAGCACGAGATAAAGAGACTGTGGCTTGACCTGTTAAGTAGTTGGTTGGTGGGAGGTACAGGTAGGATAAAGTTCAGTTTTTTTATTTTATTTTTCCTTTCTCTGTTATCAAAACACAGTTGACATTTGTCTTCTTACTTCTACAACACAGCTATGTAACCGTACACTAGAAATTCATGCATGATTAAATGTTTTGTGAAAATCATAATTTTTGTAGCCTTGAGATAATTTTTATGGCCCTTCTGCTATTGTTAGACTGACAACAATTTCAGTCCGTTACCTTACGGAGAGTTGGTACTTTAGGGACACTAAAGTCACCAGAACAACTACAGCTTATTGTATTTGTTCTGGTGAGTATAATCATTCCCTTCAGGCATTTTGCAGTAAATACTGTCTTTTTTCAGAGAAAACGCAGTATTTACTCTACAGCCCAGGGACACCTGCATTGGCCACTCATTATATTGCTACTAGATGAGCTTTTTGGGCAGTACTGCAAAGTGAGCAGCACTGCCGTTCAGTGTCACCACCCTCTGCATGGAGAACTTTCCTCAGTAATACAGTGCATCTCTAAGAGGAGATGCTGATTGGCCAGGGAAGCATTTGGCTTGGCCCACTGCCAAGCGATAATCTGAATGGATCGTCTCAGCCAATCCAATGCTTTCCTATGAAAACAACCTATGATTTGTTGAGATAATCCCATCTGGTGATGTCAGCCAAGGAGGAAGATAAGAGGCAGAGCCAGCACTAGCAGACTGAAATAAAGGAAAGATTTAACTATATTTAGTAGTGATTCTAATGCTATTGGGTCAGGAATACATGTTCCTTTAACACTGTACAAGTCTGTCTTCAATCTGGTCAATCTGTAATCCTCTTCAGTGTCCATCTAGCACTAACTGTTGCTGTGTCAGCTGGACACAATTTAATACTGTATGCAGGAGTAAACTTCAAAGCAAGATATTATTCATCAAGAAGTATGTACTAAACTATGTATGAAGTATTTTTTTAAGATCGATTCTACTGTTTGAACATTGAGGATTATTCTTCTTGAGATCCACATTTCTTTACCCACTTATACTCCCGCCCCCCCCCTAATTTTTTTGTCTCTCATGTAAAGCCGTTCCAGTGGCCCACCAGGTGCCAGATTGTCGATAGGTGATTAATTTAAATCAGGCTTCCCCAAACTCCGGCCCTCCAGATGTTGCTGAATAACAACTCCCATGATTCTCAGCCTATCTATTTCATTCATAGAATCATGGGAGTTGTAGTTCAGCAACAACCAGAGTTCGAGGAAGCCTGATTTAAATTCTTATTTATTTTTATTTTATATGTCTCCTATATACAGTTGTAATCAGAATTATTCAACCCCTGTTGAAAATCAGGTTTATTGTGAAAATGTACATACTTTCAGCTGTTTGCAATTAACAAATCAAACAAAAGCACTTGTAATGCAACACGACAAATGCTTCAAGTGGTTTCCCTAAATTAAACTGAAAATGCAACTTAGAATTTCTTCTCAGTGTCTCAAAATTATTCAACCCTTTCACGGCAAGCATCTTTAGTACTAAGTAAAGCACCCTTTTACGGCTATGACCTGCTGCAAATGAGATGCAAAGCCAGACACCAGCTTCTGGCAGCATTCTTGAGGAATCTTAACCCATTGCTCAAAACAATGGCCTTCAGTTCAGTAATGTTCTTGGGTTTGTGTGCTGCAACTGCCTTCTTCAAATCCCACCAGAGATTTTCTATGGGGTTCAAGTCAGGTGACTGTGATGGCCACTGTAGAATTTTCCAGGACTTCATGTGCAACCAAGCTTCGGTGGACAGCCCCAGAGCATCACCAAGCAATCACCATGCTTAACTGTGGGCAGAGTGTTCTGTTTAACGTATACTTCATTCTACTTCCTCCAGACATACTGCTGACCCATTGGGCCAAACATTTCAAGTTTTGTTTAATCGCTCCACAGAACAGAATCCCAAAACTTCTGTGCCTTATTTATGATTTTAGCGTATTGCAGCTGTCTTTTCTTGTGCTTTTGGGTCAGTAGCGGTGTACGTCTTGGAATTCTGGCATGGAAACCTTCTGCGTTGACTGTGCTCACTGAAACCTCAGTACCTGTTGCTGTTATTTTGCAGTCACTCAAGAGTGTTTCACAACCTGCTTTCAAAGAAATCTAGTTGCAGCCATTGATCGCTTCCTTTTTTCTGCTTATTCCAGGTAGTAATGCCACTGCTCCTTCAACTTTGAACTAGCGAACTAACGCTTCCAGCAGTGTCTCTAGGAACATTCAAATCCTTCGCTTTTTTTTTTTTTTTATTCTCTTCCTTGTTTGAAGGGTGATGATCTCTTCTCTTAACTTTTGTGCCATTCTCTTGACTTAGCCATATTTCTAGCATGCACTCGAATGTGACACTCAACAAACCCCTAGCCAGTTCAATTATTTCAAGTGTTACAGCTCAAGCACACCTGGTGCAACTAATGAAGCCCTTGATTAGTTGCATCAGTGTGCTCGAGGCAACACTGCTTTTGCATATTTGTGCTGTAAAATAAATGTAAAATATACACACACACACTACATCTTTACACAATCAAACCACTGAAAGTCTGTAAATTTGTAACAATCAGATTTTCAATGGTGTTAAATAATACTGATTACAACTGTAACAGGCAGCCAAGAGACAGACAGACAGGAAACAAAAATCCCTCATACAGTTAGTGGTATTGTGCGCCAAGTTTTGCTGTTCCTTTTCCAAATCCATCATAATTTCTTCTGGCATTGGTTTACGTGCGAAGTGAATGTTGACAGCCAATGTAACATTGAATCCCCGACCCATCCATCAACTTGTACTTCTCTCACACTGCACAAGCCAATAGGATCCAAGGTTGTATAGAAAGCTTGAGCAATACCGGCAGCAAAAGCAAATTATAAGAGGCATGTATGTAATATATCTCATTTAGAATATTGCGTAGAAACATGGCTGCAAAAAGACAAACATAATCTGTAGAGAATTTAAAGAACATGGTTTTACTTTGTAAAACGTGCAAGGAATAGCAAAAGTGATGTGATATTAAAATACTTTATAGCCCCAGAATGATGAACGCTAAATTTCGTGATTTAGTTGTGAAGACTGTTTTTTTTTTTTTATATGACAAAGGCAGTGCTTACATTTCTCCCTCAAGAAAAACTGTAGTACTTCCCACTCAAACAGCCTCTAGAAGTGTTTTCTATTAGAGTCCTGCATTTTCACGCTATACATGAAGAAGCCAAACCTTTCAAACTGATATGAAATAGGATAATACAGCTTTTATGAGGAGATGATCGTTGGTACAGTATGGTGACTATTACACATGCACAGTAGGTACCCAGTGAAGCGTTTCATTGGCTGAGATCACCATCACTGATAATCTCAGTGAGGAGTGGAGAAGCAGCTCTGACATGACTGGTGGGGGAATAAAGGGAAATTAAAAAAGGCCTTATTTGGATTTAAAAGGGGTCCTATAAATTAAAATGGCTAAGCAGACACTCATTTAAAGAATAATACTGTTTAATGTTTGTTTTTTGACCAGGAAAGGATATGAAGCATGCTGAGATTTCATACAGAGCAGAGTAGATGGGTCTACTTGTCCTTATCTGCTTTATTTTACCATTTTTGCGCATTACGGTTTCTAGTGGTAGTGATTAATTGAAAGAATGCAGGTCAACCCAAATACTGTACAAACTTTACATTGTATAGAGCACACAGGCCTATCTTACTAGCGTATTTGGAGAAGGAAGGAGATAGATCTCATTGTGCTGTAGATTTACCCCTTTCCTGGCCAATGGGCGTTACTGAACAATTCACATAACAGATAAAAATAGCCTCTTCTCATTCAGCGAAAATACTTTTAGAAATTAACTCCTTACTGTAGAGGTACGTACAAAACATTTTTGAGAACTGAGAAACTCATTGAAAATTTTAGGTCAAAACAATTAAAGTGAAAAGAGGTATGATTAACCAAACTAGTCTTAAGTGGAAAATGAACAGGTTCAAGTAGAAGGTGAGACCGAAAATTGGTAAATCCATTATGAGATGGCTTCCTGTAAAGGTATAGTTTTACTCTGAATACTTCCTTCTATAAGTTACATGCAGGTTAATGTTTATATTTGACTGTTAAAATACAACTAGTTCTCAACTGAGCTTTTCTTTTGGGTTTAATGCATGGTTATAAAGGACTTCTCGCATGGTGATTTTGCTGACTTTTATTCATGTATTTGCTCACTGTGGCGAGCCAATTCTCCACTTACTCCCTGTCATGCTTTCTGAGCAACGGAATGCTATGTTTCACAGGAGATCATGTCTCCGTCGAGCCTGGAAATCACTGAGTTATTTTGATGAATAGGTAAATGTATTGAATGCACAGCAATATTGGAGAGTTACAAAGCAATTCTACTTATGCACATTGATACATATAATTTATAGTTCTGGAAGTATAAGGGATCAAGAACTTCTACACATCACATCTATTTATATTGTCAACCATTTGAAGTTTTTATTTAACAAAATCTGTTACTGGACTGGAGAGATTTAAAGCAGAAGAAAGCTAAAACCAGCAATCCTTTGGCCAAAACAAAGTCTACTGGCAAAACACACTCCGACAGACAGGTGTTCGTCGGATACCAATGACATAAGTCAGGAATGCAGAAACTGTCCTTCACCACAGATGACATATACGTATTAAGTCCATGCCAGCACAAAATGGCTTGGATACAGTTCATAACATGACGTTGGGGAAAGATCAGTTTTGCATTGCAACACTACACAAGAGCAAAACTGGGTCAGGGGGCATAAATAATAAATAAATATATATATATATATATATATAATATAATTTTTTTTTCTTTTTTTTTTTAACTGCCTATTGAAATGCTGACATTAACCATTCTCAATACAATACAATAAGGTAGCCAAACTGGAAGCCTAGCTTTTTGGGAGAATTTTTCCAGTTTGGCTATTTTCACTTTGAATTTACTTTAAATTCCAGACGATTCTCACTTTAGTGAGTAACCCTGAAAGTACTTATTTTGTCCCATTAAATTTACTAAATGTCAGCGTAAGAAAAACATATATGTAAATTAAAAAACTTTTTATAAAGAAAGAACAGATTAATAAACTCTTAGATTTAGGATATTTTTTTATGTCAATCTTTCTTTTATTAAGGCATGAGCAAAGGGGTACAGAATAAAGAGAGGGAAATGCATGAGTGGTATACAGGTTAGGGTTGAAACATCGTTTGTTACATTTCCTGGATAATTATGCCTCATTTTTTATTTTTATGTCGGTTAGCGAAAACAACTTGTTCGGTCACATTGTCGAGTAGTAACATTAGCTTAGAGTTAACATTGATGTCGAGTATCGTCGCTTCAATATCTATGCATTGGCAAACATTAGCTTTGAGTTAACATTGATGTCGAGTATCGTCGCTTCAATATCTATACATTGATAAACATTAGCTTAGAGTTAACATTGATGTCGGGTATCGTCGCTTCGATATCTATACATTGATAAGGTTTTGTTTGACTACGCTTAAGTGGGGGGCATACATTTTGTGCGGTTACAGCTGGTCAGAGTAGTCATGGTACGCAGTGTGTGGGGCAGTATGATAGGCCATGTTATTCTGACTAGTGGGTCCCTGCTGTTGTATCCTCGTTGGTATGTCTAGGCATATAAAATAGGTGTTAGCTGCTGGTTACTGGGCTGGCTTAGGCTGGTCTGCTAACCCTAATCTTGGCTCTCAGTTCCTGGGAAGCATTATATTTGCAGCTCAGCTAGTCTCTGGATACTCTAGAGAGGAACCAGACGCAGATATATGAGAGAGTGAATAAATACTGCTGTTTAGTATGGGCTACTGAGTATACATGTGCGTCTGGTCACAGTAAGAGGGCATAAAATGAGTCAGGCAAGCAGGGAACACAGTATTCATGGCATTTACACAGACCCATCATATCCCACTTGCTACTACCCGCTGTCCTAAAAAATAAGCCCGCTGCGCCCCGTTGTGTGCTGGCCCTGTCTGCTAAGCCCTGGAGTGTGTGCGGCCTGCGGACCGGGTATGCGGAAGCATCTTACAGACATGTGTCGGCTGATAGATTCAGGGTATTCTGCCCAAGTCCTGTAATAATGTTGTTAAGTCCGTATGGTAGTAGCTAGTGTGTCCATTGTTTCCTTCGTACTCCATCGGGTATATAGTGGTGTGAGGTGTCCCGGTGTTGTGGTGGTTCTGTGTCCGTGGGCCACCAGCCTTCAGCCGGCGCCCGCGCCCTTTAGCCATTGATCCCATCAGCAGGATCGTGGGTCCTGGGTTCTGCCGTGTCTCGGTGTTCTCCCAGGAGGTATGGCAGGCTACAGAGGGGTCCCTCTTGGTGGGTGCCCAGCCCAGAAGAAGTGCGGGCGGTTTCACAGGCAGCTCCGTCCACATGAGTAGTGTGTCGCATAGGGGCTTTAACGCTCTGCATTCTATATGTATCCAGACTTTGGAGCCGTTGCGTGTTTGCAGCCTTGTGTACCTTGCTAGGTGGTATCTGTAGTCTGCTTCAGATTCCGCATCTCAGTCCCCGCACACGTGGCCTCCGCCATCTTGGCCGCGGGTCTTGGGCCTGCAAGGTGGTCTGAGATCGTCTCCGCGTGTGGTTTGGGGCACGGACCGAGATCACCCCACCGGTCCGGAGAGGAGGGGGGTGGGGGGGGGGAAGAGGAGGAGGAGGAGAAGAACAGGGCCGGGCCCACCGATGTGCCATGTGCCATGTGTGTTCTGGGCTCTGTTGGGCAGGATAGTGGAGCGGCGGCCGTCCGCTCCACTCACCACCAGGTAGGTACCCGCTAGATGCTGCAGGGGACCCGTCCTCCGGGGGACTGGAACTACGGGAGCAAGCCTCTCCCCGGCCCCGGTAGCCCGTGTACTTTGCAGGTCGTGATTGTTGGTCGCTGAATCCAGCTAAATTCTCGATTTATCGTGGAGAATGGGCATATTGAGCAGGAGCTGTGCTTCCCTGCGACCGCTCGGCTCGGCGGTCAATTATTTTGTTTTTGTTTGTAGGGCTTTGAAATAATTTGCAAAGCTATTACTAAGACAAGGCATGACTAGTGTAAACATTAAGGGTACTGTGCCCAAGAACTTGCCCTTAAAGGAGGCTGTTCTCAAGCTGTCTCCTGCCTCCTCCGTCCTCCCTCTCTACCGCATGGCAGCAACTCTGTGAAGCTGGGAGGAAATGCTGTCATTTCCCCCAGCCGGCCAATACTACAGGGGCACCCGACCAGGCCCCTGATTTGCGATAGAAATTGGAGCGGCCATTTTGTTTAGGGAAATCACAGCGGAACCCCATTTGTGTTCTTGTGGAACCTTGGGAAACGCTGGTTTAGCCAATTTTTTTGTAAATTTTTTTTCAGTTGTGAAAAATAAAACACAATTTATAAAATTACACCTCTTTATCCTGAAACTGGGCGCCTCCATCTTGGCTCCCTTTCAATCTTTGTTATAAGCTCTGTGCTTTGCACTTGGCAATCAGCATGGAGAAAGCAAATGAAAAGGAAAAATGAAACCATGTTTAATTCTCCTCTTAATTAGCAATTTTGACCCTGAGTTTGCCTTTTGTGAACTGAACAATGTAATTTGCAAAATGTTTATTGTAGATTTAAAGCAAAACCGAGGATCTCGTGGAAAAAGGATAATGCAAGTTATAGGTAATGTTCACTGCTTTGTTCATTGGTATAAATTCCCTCATTAAAGTACTGTTTCACAACAATGTATTGCCTCTTAAATAAAATTAAAATAAAACCTTTTTTTATATATTCTTTTATTTAGTGGCTGTCCGTTTAACAATATGCTGGGTCCCTTTGACCGTTCATACATTTACTACATGCTACTTGCTGACATAGCTCTTTTGTGATGTATCCTAGAACGTCTCGATCTTACTGGATATCATTCATTGTTTAACACAACACTGCTCTTCCACACCACCTAATGATTTGACCACTGCCTGCTTCATGACTTGCATCCCAAGTGAGCAGTACCACACAAACATAATGGTAATATAACAATAAACGTCTCCTCAAAGACAATCGAACGCTACTGGAGCAGGGGATCTAAACTAAGAACAGGACTAGCGAGAGTGCGACGCGTCTTCTCTCGGTTACATTAAACTTTCTATAGGTAGTCCAAATCATGTTCTCATGTTCATTATTGGGCTGGAACAAAGACTTTCATTTGTACTGGCAGGGGAGGGCTGTGTTTCTGTATCTTAGTGACAAGACAGTCGAAAGGCATACCAGCAAAGCTTAAATCTGTGCACATTACAACTGGGCTTGGTCTCCATGGGGTCCTTGTTGTTGCCATGGAAACGAAACCCTCTACCCTCCAGGGAATTAAAGGATAGCCAGACAGTTGGTATTATTTGTTGTAGACTAATACTCCTCGAGCCTTAACCTATCCACAGTGAGAGAGAGAGATCTGATGGTGTGTGTGTGTGTGTGTGTGTATATTTTATATAAAATCCATATAATCCCCTTTTAGAAACTATAAATGCTAGAACTGCATGATCCCCTTTTAGAAACTATAAATGCTAGAACTGCATGACACAAATGCAACTCCTCTTGTTGCAAATACTCGTCTGTCAGTCTACCCATTGTACTGCGCTGTGAAATATGGTGCTGTATAATAAATATCATATTATAAATCCTGTACTGAATTGTGGGTAACATATGACAACATTACAAAAAATAAAAACAAACCACACAATGCATGATGTGTAGTGCAGGGCAACACCAGGATATAAATGTCCCTGGACACCTGAGATTAGTGAGATATACGCTTTTGGGCAGCCGATGTTTTTAATGCAGTGTCTCTCCTGATATGCATGTACCGGAACAGCAGCTGGTTAGACAAGACGCATTTGATTCCTTCTACCCAGCTTCTCTCCTAGCATATATTATATTTTTAGTTTGGGGCCACAGTTTAGTTCATCTACGCTACGGCAGTCATGTCCTGTACTGCTTTGGGATAGGCAACCTTCGGCACTCCTGAAGTTGTGGGCTGCATCTTCCCTGATACTTTGCCAACATTGGGATTCTAAGAGTATTATGGGAGATGTAGTCGACATCTGGAGTGTTAAAGCTTGCCTATATCTGGCTTAGATGTTAGGATTTTAACCCCCAGGAAGTCGCTGACTCAAAGTGGTTCTATAGTTGGATACTGAAGTGCTAGAAAAGGTATCAACACCACACAGTGTATGTTATGTAACATATGTGATATATTTATATGTAATATTTAAAACAAATAAATTTTTACCGATACTTTCCTTACCTACCTACTTTGTCATTTCTTTTGGTTAAAAATAGACTTGTATTCAAAATGGATTTGTTATTTTTGGTAAATCGTTTTTAATCTACATTTTAATTATGTATAGATGAAAGATCTCAAAGCTTCACAACGTGGAATAGGGATTATGCTTTCTAATTCTATGCAGTATGGGTCAATTCTATTAAAGTAATGTAAACTAATAATATGACGGAGGCTTGGAAACTGGGTGAGGATGACAAATGCCTAATGTACTTTGTGGCATTGACCCTTCCCCTTCCTGGCTTATTTATAAAAATGTTTACACTGAGCAGCTATTCACGTCCCTTCTTGCATGACATACAGAACAGGAAATATTTCTATTTTATAGGATTGATCACCTCTTGTATTAAGCCTGTCCATATTGGGAGTCCGGGACACCAATTTACTTTTTTTTTTTTTTCCTTCTTCATGGAGCTATCTTGTTGTTCTCGGTATTTCTATTACCATTAGCCTTAACTAAAGGGTTTGAGATCCTGTATATGACTGGTAAAGGCCTATTAATAAAGACATTAAGTACTGATCTTTTATGTAAGACATTGTATAAAGCTATAAGTGTAAGGAAATGAGCCTGATTCCGTGCAGTGACCCTGGAAAGAGCCCCGACACCTGTACACGGCATATCTTAAATTACGGTAATACAGGTTATTCTGCTTTTTCTTGTGCTAGAAGCTAGTTCTGTGATCAGTACTTCCACAGTGTGCACAGCATTCTGGTTTGTTACCCACAATGCAGGGCTGTGGAGTCGGAAGCAATTTTGGGTTATAGGAATCTGTAAAAAATGTACCAATTCTGAGTAAATGTGCCAAATGTTTTTCTGTTTTTTTTTTGTTCTTTATTTTTGTGCATAGTTAACAAAATTGTCAGAAAAGGACACCGCATAGTTAACTAGATTAACTAGATTACCGTAATAGGAAGAGACAGGATATGTCAGGTATACTGCAGTTTTAACAATAATTCTATAGATCAGCACCTAGATAACAATAGGGATTAACTGTATTCTATGATTCACCTAATGAGTACATCACCTCTAAAGCCCTATGTGTGGGACACATTGTTTGTGTGGGAAAGCACATGGAAAGGTATATGTTTGACTACTAATCACATATCAAGTAGATCTCTTAAGAATACCAGAACTGTAACAGTGTGCACACTAAAGGGCACTCCAGGCACCAAAACAACTTTGTCTAAATTAAGTTGTTTTGGTGTCAAAAGGTTCCCAGAGGCACTCTTACCTCAAGGGGTTAAACTGTTCGAGAATGGTTTAATCCCTAAGTTGTCTCCACTCCTCCCCTGGCAACATTCAGCTTCTGAATTTTGAGATTCAGAAAGCACGGGGTGCTGCTGGGCAGGGGCACTGCTGAGTGGTTGAGAGCTGTAGCATCTAAAATGACCAAAGTTAAGCGAATGACCCTAAATATAACTTACAATATAAGTTATTGTAAGTGTGTTATTCGTAAAGCTCTTGCTGACAACTTATCTGGTGTGCAAACAGAAAATTTAAAAATGCCTTAAGTGATATATCATTTTATCGTAGGGCACACTCCTAACCTATTCTTTTCCAGGCACAGTTCACCTCATACGTCTTGGTTAAAGGTAGCCAAATTAACCCTTACCACACTATAATCAATCATACCACCTCTATTGGTTAAACATTCCATACATTCACTACACACACCACAATCGTTATCCCTTTTTTGACAATTAAACAATGAATACACATTATTCATTACTCATTATTGACGATATTTTTACAATGAATCATGTACTGGGCATGACAATCAGCTTGTGGCAGAGGCCGCCACCAGAAAACCCCTAACTGAGCTCAGGGTCTGGGCCCCCTGGGGCCCACCTCCATTCCCGCCCACAGGGTCTGCCTCCAAATCCCACCCACAGGAACACAGACACAAACACATACACTGATACAAAAGGACACAGATACATACTGACACACACATACTGAGACATACAGGCATACATAGTGACAGACACACACACATACTAACATACATACAGACACATACGTACACACTGACATACATACAGACACCGACATACATTCATTCATTCATAATGACATACAGACATATATACATGCATACAGACCCATACATGCATACATCCATACACAGACATTCATTCACAATGGCATACATACATACTGACATACATTCATACTGGCAGTGGCGTACACACAACCCATGGGGCCACGGTGCGAACACTGATCCGTGGCCATCCCCCCCCACCCCCCTTACTCTGCGCGGGCCGGGGCCGCAGCACATGACGGCGGGCACCTGGTCAAAGGGGGCGTAGGGCTGCGACCCCTGCGACCGCGCTATGTACGCCAGTGCATGCAGATACACATACACTTAAAGGACCACTACAGACACCCAGATCACATCAGCTCAATGAAGTGGTCTGGGTGCCAGGTCCCTCTAGCTTTAATCCTGTAGCTGAAAACATAGCAGTTTCAGAGAAACTGCTATGTTTCACTGAGGGTTAATCCAGCCTCTAGTGGCTGTCTCATTGACAGCCGCTAGAGGAGCTTCCGCGATTCTCACTGTGAAAATCACAGTGAGAAGACGCTGAACGTCCATAGGAAAGCATTGAGTAATGCTTTCCTATGGGCTGTTTGAATGCGCGTGCGGCTCTTGCCGCGCATGTGCATTCGGAGCTGGGAGGCGGATCAGGACGGAGGGATCCCCAGCGCCAAGGGAGTCCAGCGCTGGAGAAAGGCAAGTGCTGAAGACACACACACTCTCACGAACAGACGCATACACTGTAACACTGACGCACGCATACACTGTAACACTGACGCACACAAACACTGTAACACTGACGCACACAAACACTGTAACACTGACGCACACAAACACTGTAACACTGACGCACACAAACACTGTAACACTGACGCACACAAACACTGTAACACTGACGCACACAAACACTGTAACACTGACGCACACAAACACTGTAACACTGACGCACACAAACACTGTAACACTGACGCACACAAACACTGTAACACTGACGCACACAAACACTGTAACACTGACGCACACAAACACTGTAACACTGACGCACACAAACACTGTAACACTGACGCACACAAACACTGTAACACTGACGCACACAAACACTGTAACACTGACGCACACAAACACTGTAACACTGACGCACACAAACACTGTAACACTGACGCACACAAACACTGTAACACTGACGCACACAAACACTGTAACACTGACGCACACAAACACTGTAACACTGACGCACACACACACACAAACACTGTAACACTGACGCACACACACACACACACACTGTAACACTGACACACACACACACAAACACTGTAACACTGACACACACACACACAAACACTGTAACACTGACACACACACACACACACACAAACACTGTAACACTGACACACACACACACACACACAAACACTGTAACACTGACACACACACACACACACACAAACACTGTAACACTGACACACACACACACACACACAAACACTGTAACACTGACACACACACACACACACACTGTAACACTGACACACACACACACAAACACTGTAACACTGACACACACACACACAAACACTGTAACACTGACACACACACACACAAACACTGTAACACTGACACACACACACACACTAAGACACACACGTTTTTTTTTTTTTATTTAATCCCCCAGCCTCCTTACCTGTGGGAGACTGAGGAGATTCCCTGGGGTCCAGTGGTATCACCGGGCAGGCAGGCGCGCGCGAGGGAGTACTCTCCCCTGATATCCCCTGGTATCAGTGCGGTGCGCAAGGAAGCTAAAGAGGGAGCACTCAGGGGAGCACTATATATATATATATATATATATATATATATATATATATATATATATATATATATATACACACACACTGACAGACTGACAGACCTACACACACACACAGCATATTTTTCAGCCACCCTCCTGTTTCTTACCTTTTCTTTGCAGGAGGGTGGCTGGGGCTGATGGGAGTCGGCGCGGCTCTCCCTCTTCACTTGCGCTGCGGCTGCGTTTTTTTTTTTTTTTAAAGGGGGCCCGGTCGCGCTATTACACGGCCACAGCGCTGACCTGGCCCCTGAACATATAGGGCCCATCGGGTGGCCCTAAGTGCCTTGTAGGAGATTCACAAAGCCTGCAAGATTCTCAGTAGATATTCCTGATCATGTGCAGTGAAATGTGTTAGAAACTTGCTGTAGTCAGTAATGGCTGATGGGCAGTTGTAAGCTTTTGTGTCAGAAGCTGCTTGAAGCTTTGATTTTCACCACATTTTTACCAAAAAATGTCTCTCATAAGACAAACTTTTTTCTACTGTTGATATAATTTGTTAATTCCAACACATTCTTGGCGTTTTTGTTTAGAAAGGGTATATCTTTATTTAAAAATTGTAAGTGGCAATTGCTTTTTTTGTTTTTGTTTACTCACAGGAAAGTACAAGCCGTTAAGTAGAATATGCATTGGTTAAAGGGACACTATAGGCACCCAGACCACTTCAGCTCATTGACGTGTCTAGTTGCTGTGTCCCTATTGCACTTAGTGCTGCAATTCCAGAGGGAGCTATAGTGCCAGGAGTACAGCTTTGTATCCATTTAAAGATACTCTATACAGTCATAAACACAAACCTGTATTCCTGACCATATAGTGTTAAAAACACTATCTAGCTTCCTTGGACATCCTTGCCCCCTAAATATAGTAAACGTTTTACTTTAAATCAAGTCTGCAGATGCTGGCTCTGCCCCTTATCTTCCTGCTTGGCTGACATCATCAGAAGTAATTGTCACAATGTTTTCCCATAGGATTGGCTGAGAATGTCAAGGAGGCAGATCAGGGGCAGAGCCAGCAGAAGTCAAACACAGCCCTGGCCAATGATCTTCTCCTCATAAAGATGCATTGAATCAATGCATCTCTGAGAAACGTTCAGTGTATCCATGCACAATGTGCATCACTGCCCCAAGAAGCACCTCTAGTAGCAATTTAAGGAGTGGCTAATGAAGGTATTCCTAGTCGGTAATGCAAACACTGCCTTCTCTCTGAAAAGACTGTGTTTGCTGCAAAAAGCCTGCAGGGAATGATTATACTCAACAGAATAAATTCAATAAGCTGTAGTAGTTCTGGTGACTATAGGGTCCCTTTAAGCATAAAGACTTGCAAGCATTAATGTGTGTTAAATTGGTCTGGTTTTCTTGTTAAACTGATTATGAATAAAGGGCAAGAGACAGAAAATGCAGTACAAATGCCTATTATGACATAGCTAGAATAATAAATGGAGGATGTGATTGGCTTATGGAGTGCTTGGTAAAACTCCGAAATCAGAATCTACATACTTTGTAGTGGATTACACATGCTCTCACGTTGGGAATAAAGAAGTATCCTCTCCTCATTAACAAGACACTGAAACTGTTTTACCCTCCAGCTTCCTATTTGCTCAGCTGAGAAGAGCACTGGGATCGCATAAGGTAGTTAGTGATGAATATAAAATGCATCCGAGTAGAAATGTGCGCAATTTGGAATATCTGGAGCTAGTCTCCTGAGACAGAACAAGGCCATATTGGGCTGTTGTGGAAATGGATTTTGCATTCCAATTAAATACAAATATATTGGCGGGCAAGTGCCTTGTAATATCTAGCAAAGTGTGCAGTTAGCAGTTTTACTATAACCCAGTGCCTAGAAAGATAATTTATTGAAGGGTGTCCGTAGTAATGAGTGACATGGAAATCTGTTGAATTAAACTCTTTGGGTATCTTTCTTTTGATTGCTTTAATGTGGCAATTGTTTAAAGAACAGATTTAGGGAATTTCAACAGCCTCTGGGCAGGCCATGAAGGAAGACTTTTTTGCCCGTTGACAGGCTTTAGCAGTGTCTGAGGAAACATCTGTCTCCGATACCCAGTTTATGCATGTGAACGTCTCTTAAATCAAGCGACTCAGAGCAAGAACTAAATGTGATTTCTTTCAGTGTTCTGTAGACCAGGAAATAGCTTCTGAAAGAAGATGCCCTCAGGATACATGTTCGTAATGTCCTGATTTCTGCTTGGTTGTTGTCTAGAATAATTTTTGCAAGAGTCTATGGTACACCAGTATTTCTTATAGGACAAATCTGTCATTTGATATATAAGTTGAATAATTGTTTTTATTATCTGCAAGTCATTAGAAGCAGGTTGTGTGTAAACTGGTAGGACTAGCAGCATTACTTCTTTAACCCCTCTCCCCCCCAATAAATAAATAAAAGACAATACCTCAAATATAAAACTCTGAACTGTATACACTTTAGGCAGCATAACCACTTCATTTAAATGACGTTGTTATGGTGCCAGGAGGCCCCCGTGCACACTTTTGCCTTCAGGAATTAAACCTTTCTTGAGCAGTTAAACCCCAAAGTTGCCTACAGTGCTGGTCTCCACTCTCCCTCTCCTAATACGGTAGCTTGACAACCTGTATACAGGGGACGGGGGACATTAGTGCACCTCCTCGCTCTATAATGACTACAGCTATCTGTATTGCTTATGGTGCTTGGTGTGTGGATAATAATGTGGATGCAACTGACAATCTCAAATTCATTTTGATTTTTTTACTTAACCCTATCACGCCGTTATGATGTGCTTTGCCGTCCTTACTAGGAGGACCTCACGTCCCTGTATGCGGATCACTGCTTGGGGGTTAGTACTATTAATATTATTAAAAACATCTCAAGTGGCACTCCTTGGCAGCAATGTAAGCAATGCCTTTTCACTGAAAAGACAGTGTTTACAGGGCTAAGACTGCAGGGACAGCCATTAAACTGTAGTGGTTCTGATGACCATAGTGTCTCTTTAATATGAAAGAGGTAAATTATGGTTGAACAAATAGCTCAAAATCTAGGTTTTGTTTTGGTTAGAACTTGTACAATTGCCTTTGTCCTTAGGGGGTTAAGAATTGGTTAAGCAATGTATTATTTTGTACAGTGCCCAATTTTTATTTCATAGCAATGTTGGTGAAGGAACCTGTTTTATGACGCTGGGTTTGTGCAAGTTAATACATAAATCGGGATTCATATGTGAATGTGTGCTCTTGTTGGTCACAAAAGGTCTGATTTGCCATGATTTTTTGATTGATTTTTTTTCAGTAAAAAAAGGCATCAGGCAAACAAATTGGTTGAATTTTTTTTATTTAATTTTTTTTATTTATTTTTTAAATCGTGCTTGGTTATGCATTTTTCTCTTACTCCTGAAATGGAAAATTTTCCTTTCACTGATTTTTTTTTTTTTTTTTGCTGAAATGAAGCACATTTTTCTTCCCTGGAAAGCTGTTCTTTTTCAATCGATTTATCTTGGACAGCTCTTCTTTCAGATTCCTAGACCTATGTAATGGTGTATATGAGAGAGTGCCGTAGGAAGTATTAAAGAAATCATACCTCCCAGCATTTAGCAAGTGTGTAGGGAAATTGTGATGGTAATAGAAGGGCAGAGAAGGTAAATAAAATGCTCTTCGTCTATTTGAAATGTTTGGAGGTGTGTTATTATTTAGTGATGATATAAAGAAGTAAACATCTTATATTCAGGCCTGAAATATATAATTTCAACTGTCATTTTACTGGTAGCAAATATGCTGGCCAAATCCGTAACAAAGGCAGAACATGCAAGACGTGACATTTGCAAAGCATTCTATCACCCCTTTTGCAAATGACTTTATAATTTCAACTAAAATGTCAGTCTACATAAATAAAATATTCCCTGCTTGCAGGTTAGAGGATCACAATGCAAATTAATTACAAGGTGATTGAGACATTAGACACAAAAGGTCTCATTTACTAAATTCTGGTTTGAAAATGCAAAATGTAAGAAAAATAGCAAAGATGTGACTGTAGTTGAGTTGGAGTATTATTCCAAATCCAGTATTGCCTAAAATAGAATTTTTTAAATTTACTACAATTCACTGTTCAGTATATGTGTTTTTGGACATCCAGCTATTACCTTTTAACATTACTTTTTATTGAAACTTTTTGATTTTGCATGTCCTCCTGAATGTTTCTGCTACTGATTTTTTTTTTTTTTTAAATTCTTTATTTATTCCAAGGTATGACACCACAAGAAATCATACAGCACAACAGGGTTATAAACATTATTCCAAAGACACATCCAAATTCGCACAAGGTGAACAAATGTGCAATCTTATAGAAACAAACTTTAAAAACGTGCAGCAGAATGTTGTGTGTCGTCTGCTGTAGTCCGTACATCAGTGATGCCCCACCAATTTTTTTGATAAAGGGTAAACAGTGAGAATCTGACCAACCATTGTGAGCAGGACCCTGAAATCCAGTGCCTAGGTTTGTCGACCTATGCATTGAGCTGGTGGGATCGTAGCAATCGTGATATCTAGCTCAGCATTCAGTGTCACCAGTGGAGTATTACCAGCTTAGTGGTATTGCCTCCTGTGCCTCAGCATAGGAAAGGTAATGCTCTCACAATATTTATGGTCGAGATGTAAGTGTCAGTTAGAGTAAAGAAGAGTGTAGTGATAGGTGAGAAAGAAGTAGATGAAACCTTAAAGAGAAAAAGAGGAGAAAGAGGGAGGGGGGGGGGGTGTACGGTAGGGAGTGGTACAGGGAGTTACCGGCCATGGCGATCGTAGGTCTATGCGACCTAGTTACAATGTGGTCTGCTACTGATTTTAATGCAGTAAAATTTTCAAGACTGTGTCTTAGCTAACCACATGACCATACGTGATCTGCATGGGGTGCATTCGATCTCTGTTAGCATGCTTTTAACATGTACTTGAAAAGTACAAACTGCTAGTGGAACAGCAGGACCAGATCCATACATTCTCAATTTGATTCTCCTGGTTGCACTCACCAAGGAAGTAGACTGTCTGCCATTTGTTGAATGAACACTATAGGGTCAGGAACACAAGCATGTATTCCTGACTATATAGTGCTAAAATCACCATCTAGCCACCCCTCCTCCCCTCCTTGCTCCCCTAAATATAGTTAAATCTTACTTTTTCTCCAGTCTCCTGGTGCTGGCTCTACCTCTCCCTCCTTGGCTGACATAGTCAGAAGTGGTGATCTGGGCCAATCGCAATGCTTCCCCATCGGAAAGCATTGGACTGGCTTAGCTTGTCAAGGACATATCGAGGGCATAGCCAGCACAAGCCAAAAACAACCCTGGCCAATCAGCATCTCCTCATAAAAATGCATTGAATCGATGCATCTCTATGAGGAGAGTTAACTGCCCCAGGAAGCCCCTCTAGTAGCCTTTTGAGAAGTGGTCAGTGGAGGTAGCCCTAGGCTGTAATGTAAACACTGCATTTAAAAAAACAAACAAAAAAAAAAAAACCAGTGTTTATTGCAAAAAGCCTGAAGGGAATGATTATACTCACCAGAAATGAGTGTACAAATACAATAAGCTGTAGTTGTTTGGTGACTGCAGGGTCCCCTTAAGTTGCTGTATGAGGACCGATATATTTGTATGAATTTAATTACCAAACATGTAAATATTGTATGAATATACAGCCTCATACTACATACCGTATATACTAGAGTATAAGCCGAGTTTTTCAGCACATTTTTTGTGCTGAAAAACCCCAACTCGGCTTATACTCGAGTCAATGTCTGTATTATGGCAATTTACATTGCCATAATACAGACTGGGGGCTGGCAAGGAGGGCTCACCTTTCCTGCAGCTCCTGTTAGCTCCCTTCTCCTCCGCGGCGGTCCGTTCAGCACCTCTGTCAGCTCCAATTGTAAGTCTCGCGAGAGCCGCGGGGTCATAGTGCGGCTCTCGCGAGAGTTACTGTGTGAGCTGACAGAGGAGCTGCACGGACCGGCGCGGAGGAGAAGGGAGCTGACAGGAGCTGCAGGAGAGGTAAGTAACAGCTCTGTCAGCCCCCCTCGCCCCCCCACTGAACTGCCAATGCCACTAGACCACCAGGGAAGGAGAGCCCCCCTCCCTGCCATGTATCAAGCAGGGAGGGGGGACGAAATTAATAATAATAATAATAATAATAAAATATTTTAAAAATAATAATAATTAAATTATTAAAATAATTAAAAAATAATAAAAATGCCCACCCCCCACTCTGCAACACACACACACACACACTCACACTGCATTCATATACACTCACACTGCACTCGTGTACACACACACTGCACTCGTGTACACGTACACACACTGCACTCATTATATACACACACTGTAAATAAATATTCAATTAATATAATTTTTTTAGGATCTAATTTTATTTAGAAATTTACCAGTAGCTGCTGCATTTCCCACCCTAGTCTTATACTCGAGTCAATACGTTTTCCCAGTTTTTTAGGGTAAAATTAGGGGCCTCGGCTTATATTCGGGTCGGCTTATACTCGAGTATATACGGTAACTAATTTTGTGCTGAATAACCTTTAAACTATAATGTGCCTTAGAAACTATTGTTGAATAGATTTAAAAAAAAAAAATATTTCTCCTTTGCTATTTTATTTTTATCCACCTGTACCATAGTGGTACTTTAAACAGTGCAAAGAAAGCGATCCAGTCATCCAGATCTTATTACATTACGTAGGTATATTCTAGTCTCCCTTTTTACAGTAAAATACGTCCACCTTAAAACAAAAAGCTTCTACCACACTTCTAGTGCTCCATACTGAAAGAACTAAAATTGATCGTGAAGCGGAGCTCTTTTAAAACTATGTAGAGTGCAACGCTATAAACACTTATAATTATTTTCCTGTAAATTCACACTTGAATAAAAACTATACAGCCATCATAGTGTAACAAATGATTATATAAGTGCAACTAGAACAATTACAGTTGGCTCTAATTGGAATAGCGTTTGGGCCCATTCTTGCAGCCATTCCCCTCAGTATATGGTATATTCTCCCAGGATATTCTTAAACACAGAGCGTCCGCACCCGATAAGAAAAAATACTTTCATAGTGTAAGATTGCAAATGCAATGTATCAATCATATAAAGTAATAGTGTACACTCACGCGGCTTAGAGCCTAGAATATAGTTACATAGCTGAAAAGAGAATTGCGTCCATCAAGTTCAGCCTTCCTTACATAGGTTTCCTTACAAATATGTGGATGAAACTTTTGCTGTATGTGTATCAGTCCTAACCTAGCAGATCAGAAGATAAAAATACTTCTTAAGCTAGTTAACTTCTGATTGACTATGAACTTTTTTTTTTTTTTTCATCTAAGGCAAAGGAAAGGTTTTTTTTACTGTAAGAACAATCAGGATGTGGAATTCTCTGCCTGAAGAAGTGGTTTTATCAGAGTCCATACAGATGTTCAAACAGCTACTAGATGCATACTTGCAAAGACAGAATATTCAAGGATATAATCTTTCAATGTAGGGTAATAACTGCTTGATTCAAGGATAAATCTGACTGCCATTCTGGGGTCAAGAAGGAATTTTTTGTCCTAGCTTGTTGCAAACTGGGTTTTTTTTTTTTTTTTTTTGGATCAACAGCAAAAAACAGGTGTGAGGAAGGCTGAACTTGATGGACGCAAGTCTCTTTTCAGCTATCTAACTATGTAACTATCTATATGAAATAATCAAAAATCAAATGGTGAAAGATTTCTTGTCAGCAGTCCTCTCTGCCATGTGGGGCAGAAATGAATCAAAGATTTGGTTCAGCTTGTGTGTAAAGTAGGTATCAACGATATTGTACCCAAGAGATCTAGTACACAAGTGGTGTAGTGGCAATGCCACGTGTGGACTGGCAACCTCCCAAGGCAGGAAGTCAAACCAGTTGCAAGGAGCTTCTGTTAGTTCCGCCCAGCTAAGCTGTGCCATGCAGCACCGACTCATAGAGTGAGAATGTCAGTTGAGTGTTCTCAGGCGATGGGCTAAGCCCTGCACCTCTGGGCTTAGCTCAACGCTGCAACTTTCAAGGACACAGGAGGAGGCATCTGGCGAACCCCAGGTAAGTTGTCAAACCATTCTAAAAGGACACTCCTGGAATCATAACTACTACAGCAGGTTTGTAGTGGTTATGGTGCTTGGAGTGTTCTTTTAAAACCATAACCAATAACACATAGAAGGACTTGAATGGCATCAGCAATTGTAGACATAAACACAACTTGGCTTTTATATCAGTTCAACACCGTAAAACAACAAATGTCCATTTACAAATGCCATATTACATTTTATTTGCTTCTGGTTTCAGAATTTTACTTATTTTTGCTCTTTCTTCATAGGAGTGTGTCATTATATGCAGTCACAGTACCCCAGCTCTAGGGGATATAACTTATCTAATCTTACCACAGTAAGCTTTGTCTCAACCTGTTGAAATTCTCTTCTTTCTAAATGTACACTTCTTCTAGGCTGGTAGCAATTACTGATTAATTTTTGCCCGTCTATTACTGAGCATCACGTTTAATAGAGAAAAATATGAAAACCACATGAAATGTACATGCACTTGAAAAATTAACATTAAAAGAGAAAGTGAGATCCATGTAACTCTTAAAGGGACTCTTCAATGCCAGGAAAACATATCAGTTTTCCTGGCACTGCAGGACCCTGCAGTGCCCTCCTCCCTCCCACCCCCCTCCCACCCCCCTCCCATGTTGCTGGAGGGGTTAAAACCCCTTCAGTGACTTACCTCAATCCAGTGCCGATGTCAGACAGCCACTAGAGGAGGACTTAACCCTGCAAGGTAATTATTGCAGTTTATAAAAACTGCAATAATTACCTTGCAGGGTTAAGGGTGGTGGGAGTTGGCACCCAGATCACTCCAATGGGCAGAAGTTGTCTGGGTGCCTTGAGTGTCCCTTTAATTCTTTTTTTAATTTGATAAGGGGATCTTATAAATGGAGATGGAAAACATGAATCCTAGAGTAAATCGTTCGATTTCCAATGTTGCATACTGATTTTACCTTTATTTCAGAGAAAGCACATGTGTCAGTGCATGTACAGTTATGAAATTATAGTGATACCTCCCCTTTACACGTTTAACATTCAGTAACAATAATGTAATGAGGAAGACCATGGCTACAGCAGCCAGCGATGCATGTAAAGGGACACTATAGGCACCTAGACCACTTCATTCATTGAAGTGACCTGGGTGCACTGTCCCTGTCCCCTTAACCCTGTAATGTAAAACATTACAATTTCAGAGAAATTGTTTACATTGCAGGGTTAAGACAACATATAATGGCTCTCTCCAAGACAACTGTGTGAAACAAAGTTAGACGTCCTCCTGCTGTGCATGAGGACATCTGTAGTCTTCAAATTCCGCATGTCATGACTTTGTTGGAGGAGAAGGCCGAGCCAGAGGAAATTGGCAAGTTACAAATGGGTTTTACCCCATTCATCACCATAGTGGGACCTAAAGAAATACTGACAGGTACACTATAGCATAAGAAATACATGTTTGTATTCCTAATGCTATATATATCCTTTAAATGTGAAAGATCAAACAAAAGAAATGTTTTGGGATGTAATATTCATCTGTTCTATTAATATATAATGACCTAGTTAGATTTGCTCTCATCTTCTCTATACAACTCTGGAAATGAATAGTGTGTATGTTTGAATTACTGTTTACCTTGCAGACCATTTGGCATTATTTGCATAATTGCAAAGGATGTTTTAACTGGAACATAACGTGTCCTTACTTTTAATGGAAGAGTTAAAAAAATAAAAATTGATTGATAGAGGCCTTAACTCACGTATGAGCTTAGTTGGAAGCAGAAGGCTTTTAAAATCCTTTGAAATCCCATGTTCAGTCTTCGTTATATGCCAGAAGCTGACTGCGGTGACCTTTCATTGATGAGTTTGTAAACTTAGTCCTGGACAGCTCCCTACTAGAACTTCCACTTGGCAGGCTTTGTCAGCAGAGCAAACTAATGGCCTTTTTTTTCATTCTTTCTTTTTCTCTAGAAATTGGCAGCTGAATGTCAGAGCGCTGGCTATCCTGGAACTTTAATCCCATATAAGTGTGATGTCTCCAATGAAGAGGAGATCTTGTCCATGTTCTCTGCAATTAAAACGTTACATCAAGGTGTTGATGTGTGCATTAACAATGCGGGCTTGGCTCGTCCCGAGCCACTTCTCAGTGGAAAAACTGAAGGATGGCGGACAATGATTGATGTGAGTGCTATTTAATGCAATTGGAAATCTTTTTAGTGTATACTGTTACTCGCTTTAAGTAGTCCAAATTGTCTTTTCTTTTAAGCACTATAAAGATAATTTAAATTGTATTTAGAATGTAAACTCGAGACATGTCACTTCCAGAATTTGAAGGAAAAAATAGCTGTCCGAGGTACCTTTTTAGTAAGTAGTAACAAGCACAAATCTACCATGATAGTATCAGTAAATAAACAATATTTTTTAATCTTGAAGGGTAGCACAATGACAATATCATAAAGGAAAACAACCATGAAAGTGACTGATTACATTTTGCAATATGACATATTCAATTTTGTGTAATAAATGAGTACAAGAGTGTTCACTCTAGCAATGTGATCCAGAACTTAATTTTTTTTTTTTTAAGTTAATTTATTTAAGGAACCTTCGAACTTTAGAAAGAGTATTTATTTTTTAATTGCTTTTCTGATCTAATTAAATGAGTAATATATTGCTGTTATTTATTGTTGTACAAGTAGCGTTTATATTGCAGCGCCAGTGTTGTTAAATTTTTTTATTATTGGTATTTATATAGCCCCAACTTATTCTGCAGCTCTTTACAATATTATGAAAGGGGGAAATTTAACAATAAATTAGGCATTTACAGTATGATACAGAAACAATAGGTGGTAGATGAGAAATCTGCGTAAATGAGCTTACTGTCTTGGAGTGCATGTTCTAGATCAGGGATGCCCAAAAGGTAGATCCCCAGATGTTGTAGAACTACAACTCCCATGATGTCTTGTCACTCTAAGGACATTTAAAGCATTATGGAAGCTGTCGTTTTAAAACATCTGGAGATCTTCCTTTTGGGCACCCCTGTTCTAGATGTACCTTTCAACCCCCCCCCCCCCCTCCTTTTTTTTTCTCTTCATGTTCACAAAACACATACATATTGGCCTTCTCACATATCCATAGCCATGGTCTTGGTTTTTGTCTAAGAGGTTAAAAGATGACGTTTAGACAATATATATTCTTAGTATTTCTTGTATATTTTTTGTGGTCTTTTATATTTATTTTATTTTAAGCCAGTTATTTCCTTTTTCATAACGTTGCCACGTTTCCTCCTCCCCCCCCCCCCCCCCCCCCCCACCTCTGCATCAGGCTGAAATGTATGGTTTTATATAGAACACAATCAAAAATCAATAAAAAAAATATCTTCCTAAGAATTCATTAGCTGATGACATGTCTAAAGAGATTTAAACAAATCACTGTGACAGCATCCAGTAATACCGACAGATGCTATCCCAGCTGGCATTAAGCCCATTTTATGTCAATGTATTTCACATTTTATATCTTGTGGATGTGAAATCTAATTAAAGGACTAAAAGAGAAATGTGAAATAGTTTACAGTTGGATACATTGAGTTTGTTTTTGTTTAAGTAAAATCTCTCTGGGTTTGAAATGACATTTTACTTCTCTTTGTGTCTATTGCTCAGGCTATTAGAGAAGGAATGTATGTCAGATATGGTATAGTTAATTGCTGTAGTTACTGGTTATAAATATAGGTGTGATCTTTGAGTAAACATCCCTGTTATCCTCACTCTTATATTCTGTTTATTTCGTCATCATTCTGAAGTTCACGCATGATTTTTAAGCTGCAGTAGAAAAACTTGCTTTTATAGAATGAGGAAAATGTAGTCTTGTAATTATTGTTGCCTAAAATCGAGCAATAAGCCATTACTGTAGTGAACACTCATTTAAATAGCTGCAGTCACGGAGGGAAAACCATCCTGAACATATATTTTGTTGTAAAATAGGTTTTAGATACTATTTCACTTTTTAATATTTCTTAGAAATGTATATGGGTGACAGGGCACAGATATGATTGTAAGCTCATTGCGTGTCTAGCACTCCCATTTGGCATTGCGGGGCTTGCACTCCCATTTGGCAGCACAGGCGACTGCCTTAGGTCGCCAGGGCACTCGGTCTACCTGAATCTCGATACAGAGTAACCTGAGAATAGGCCTCCTCAACCTGCCAGCACCATCAGCAAAGGGGACAAGTAGAGGAGCATTTGTAAATATACCTTCTGCACGCCGGTTTCCTTATCCCTGTGTCACTCTGCCCACTAACACCCTGTCAGGGCACAGAGTAATATTGAGTTAAAGGTTGAACCCCCCTGTTACTTAATCTACTTAGCCATGTGTCGCTAGGTCCTTCTTAACCCAGTCACCTTAGCCTTTTGTCCCACTATCCCTGTTTCACTCAGTCCCCATATCCCACATCCCCCTAACCCTGGTTCACATGGTTCCCCTAATCCCATGTTTCTCTAGCCTGTTGTGTCGCTTTATCTTCCAAATCCCCTGTCCCCCTAATTCTTATGTCACTTTGTCCCCCTAGCTCTGTGTCACTCTGTCTCTGCACTGTGTCCTTCAGTCACCCTTATCCGTCTAACTGCCTAGCCCTCACCTCCTAATCTATTGTCCCCCTAATACTTTCTCTCTATGCGCCATCTTCTTAGGAAGGCAGGATGTTTGATGTTTGTTCCTTATATCCAGCTATAAATTTCACTATTAAAGGTGCAGGAAATGTGCCCATCATTTCGTTTATATTTTTTTCCCCATTTGCTAGTTTTTACTGATTAGCAAATATACATAATATAAAGCAAGTCACAACACAAAACATGTTCGGAAATAGTGCATCACTTAGGGCACCTGTGAGGCTTCTAGTCTCAATCTGGGGAGACTTAACCTCGCTGCAGCCAAAACTCCTTATTCAGACCTGATTGTGCCAACCCTTTCAGTGTCCACCCCTACACCCCCTACTTTTGGAAGTAGTACATGACTAGCTCCACTGAGCTAAGCAGAGTCATTTAGAGCTACTTTCATCAGATTCGAGCATCAAGCGCCATCAGCCACATATACTTGGTTAACTGAAGATATCCAGCAGGAGCAGCGGGATGCAGCAGAAGTGACTGGGGGACCAAGGTAAGTGGTCAAACAGTTTGACTAAATCAGGGGTAGTCAACCTTTTAATACCTACCGCCCACTTTTGTATCCTTGTTGATGGTAACATTTCCTTACCGCCCACCAGTGCCCCAGTAACTAATGTTAAAGTGTAAGTATGTGGTTTTTTTTTAAGAAATGAGAAATATGTACTTAAATTTATCTATTTTTTTTTCTATTTTCTATTCCACTTTTTTTCTGTGTATGTCTGTTGGGTGGGGTGTGTGTGTGAAGGGTGTAGTGTGTTTGTTTGAGAGATGTAGTATGTGTGAGGGGGCAGTGTGTGGTGCTGTGTGTTTGTTAGGGTTGCTCTGTATGTGTGTGTGGGTGTGTGTGTGTGTCAGGGGTGCAGTGTTTGTGTGAAGGGTGCAGTGTGAGAGGAGTGCAGTGTGTGTGTGTGTGTGTGTGAGGGGGCATTCTGTGTGTGAGAGGGGTGTAGTTTGTGATGGCGTAGTGTGTGTGTGTGTGTGTGAGGGGTGTAGTGTGTGTTTATTTGTGAAGGGTGCATACGGTCTATGCTGTGTGTAGGTGGGTCAGATGTAAAAATCTATCTTAATGTCTCCCCCTCCCTTCTTACCTTTTACCAGCAAGGGGGTACATAATGCAAGTCCTGGTGGTCCAGTGGTGGCATATTCACTTTGGCCTGCAGCTCCTCTGGCTGTAGGCTGACTCTCCTGTCCTCCTGCGAGCACAGCACTGTATTGGAGCGATGCCACGGTAATGCGCTGCAACGCTCTGACCAGCCTGCTCGCAGGAGGAACACAGAGGCTTCCAGGCCCCTCCCTCCCTCTGCTGGAACTAAGTGCCAGCGGGCCAGTGTGAAACATTTTTGATATCATCACCAGCCCGTGAGGGCTTACAGCAAGGTTGGCTCTGCATGGGCCGGCAGGAGAGATGTAAGGAAGTAGGCCCACCGGGAGTTTTCTACAGAACCCACCACCTCCCACCTGAAATCCCAACCTGCCCACTAGTGGGCGTAAGGGACCAGGTTAACTACCCATGGACTAAATATTCAAAGAGGGCTTCCGGGCACTATCGGCATTACAACCACTTCAGAGGCTGTAGTGTTTATGGTGCTTTGAGTGTTCCTTTAATGAGGCATTTATGGTCCCACCGTAACAATCACGGTTAAAGAATTCTAGGTGGTCTTTGCAGGAAGGTGTAAAATGTGAATAATGGCAAAAGAGGACACTGCATTTGCATTTGTGTAGGTGCTCTCAGATCCACCCTTACATAATAACTTAAAGGAACACTGCACCCCCCAACGCGCAGTATAGCTTTGCTATGGAAAAGTGTTGGATTGACCGAGATCCTTACAAACCATGATCTCAGTCAGTGCAGGAGTGGTGAATGGGGTGACACTGGCACAGTGGATTGGAGATTTAAATGGCCCCTATATGCAAGTTCTTAAGTGTATGTAATGTTAGAAATGCGTATGTTAGACTGCTCCTTTAAATGACATTCAGTTATTCTGTGTTGAGAAATTAGATTAACGGTGATTGTTGTATACTTGTGGAAATCTATATCTTTTGCAATTATAGATGAAATAGTTGGCAAGCTAAGGCCAAATGCAACTTTGCCTCTGTATCTATAAAATTCCTTGCACCAGGCCCTGGTATTATGTATAAAAGTGCTGCAATGACTAGAGCGCAACTCCTAGGCAGTGCCCCCTCTAACTTTCTTTTCCCCAATAGTACTGCTTGATTTTCATTTAAACACATGCATTCAAAATTACACTTTTGTTTTTCTATAATTGTTCCTCTTTAGTTTAGTGGGGATGGAGTGTTGGTATACAAACCATTATAGGTGATCAGAATGAATGTTGTGAGGGAGCTATAAACATGTCATAAGACATTCTAGCCAACCCTGCCTTGTTCAAAGCAAGGAGAAAGTGTGTAAACAATATTGCCAACATATGCTTCATATTTGTACTTCAAACAAATATGCTTATAACTGTTGCAGCAAACTGTGTCAAATATGGGCAGCAAAAGAAAACCACAACATATAAGCCTTTAAAAAAAATATTTATAGAATCTGATGAGTCGGGTAGAACATCACACATTCAAGTGTGGATTGTGGGTTCCTTATTCCAAAGCATGGCATATTTGTTTTGAATCTCATCTGCCACATGCATGCCCAGTAACTCAATTTATCCAAATCCAGTTGTTGAGAAGTTATATCATGTTCGGAATATATTAGTGTTTTGTGTCATCTTCAAACACTGTAAATTAACTTGAAGTCAGCATTGAAAGTAAATAGTTGAACAGCCTAAAGACAAGTGGACCATGGACAGAACCCTGAGGCACTCCACTTATCAGTCTTGTCCATTATGAACATTTTCCATTTACAAATACTTCTGTACTTTATATTTATGTCAGTGTTCTATCTAAGAACATGAATTTTCATCTAAGCCAACTGATATCAGTTTTAACCTTTTGTGTAGAATTGTATGAAATGTCTTAGCACAATTCAAGTAGATCACACCCACGGAACATTCTCATCTATATTTCTTCTAACTTCTTCATAGCACACCATTACGTTAGTTTGGCATCACCGGTCTTCATAAAATTATGTTAATTACTGCTAATTATATTATTGTTCAATATAAATTCTTGAATATTAGCCCTTAACGGCCCTTAAATAATTTCCCAACCACAGATGTTAAAGGACCACTCTAGTGCCAGGAAAACATACTCGTTTTCCTGGCACTAGAGTACCCTGAGGGTGCCCCCACCCTCAGGGACCCCCTCCCGCCGGGCTCTGGAGAGAGGAAGGGGTTAAACTTACCTCTTTTTCCAGCGCCGGGCGGGGAGCTTTCCTCCTCCTCTCCTTCTTCCTTGCGACGTCATCGGGTGAATGCGCATGCGCGGCAGGAGCCGCGCTCGCATTCAGCCGGTCGCATAGGAAAGCATTTACAATGCTTTCCTATGGACGCTTGCGTGCTCTCAATGTGATTTTCACAGTGAGAAGCACGCAAGCGCCTCTAGCGGCTGTCAATGAGACAGCCACTAGAGAATTTGGAGGCTGGATTAACCCTCATTATAAACATAGCAGTTTCTCTGAAACTGCTATGTTTATAAAAAAAAGGGTTAATCCTAGAGGTACCTGGCACCCAGACCACTTCATTAAGCTGAAGTCGTCTGGGTGCCTAGAGTGGTCCTTTAAGCTTAATGGTGTAGTTTCCAGGTTGAGCTTTTGAACCCTTTTTAAATATAGGCTATGATCTTTTAATTTTCATGTGTAGCCTATCTATTTGCCCTTTTGCGGGCCCCATTGCCATGCCTATATTTTTACAGGATGCTAATGACCCCTCTGATTTCAATGTTTTAAATGCCACTTGTCTTTTTTTGTTTGACTAATCTTTTCACTAAGCCACATTGGTTTTAATTTGCTTCTCCTAGATTTGTTTCCCAAGGGTATATATTTGAGATATCTATATTTGAGAAATTCTCTGTGCTTTTGGCAGAATGATTACTGCCAGTCAATTGTTTTTTTATTTTATTTTTTTGGCAATCTTTCTTTTATTGAAATGATGGCATTATACAGAAGTGAAAAATATTAATTCAGAGCAATACATCTTGGCATCATGGTCAACATACAGTGTTAGTCATGCATTACTCCGAGCAAGAAAGACATCTCTCTCTTTTATTTTTTATTTTTGTGTAGGTCACAGGCTAGGTAACAGGTTATAGATATGCGTCTAGGTTGATAATATAGCACATTACTACACAAGAATAAATGAGGCTATTGGGTAACAGGCTATCTATATACATGCCTAGTGTAAGAGTAGATTGTGAAACATGCTTATGTCGCTGAAGTATAGTGTTCACAAACTAAATTGTGTTTTTTTAAGTAAAGGGAACAAAAACGTCAAGCTGATCCCGCCTGTGTAACTTTTGAGTATAGTGTAGGCTAGATTTAGGCATGCGGGGCTAGTCAAAATCATTAGTGTATAAGTAACTGATATTAGTTAAACCTCTTGCTAATGAATGAGGATACAGGGACAGCATGCACTAATGAATACAATGTCAGACCACAGGGTATAGACATTATATAAGATCAGAGGACAGGAAAGTGATTAAAAAATGGCGCTAGTGATAGAGTAGTGCTGCTATGAACCGTGGAATCAACCACTAAATCCCACCAAATACAGACAAGGATACAACAAAAGAAGGTTCAGCGCTCTACTAATACACAATACAGGTGCACAGTGTACTATAAGTGCAATAAACACAGAAGATACATACACTTAGAAGTAGTAGTGCACCTGTATGTATCTTCTGTGTTTTTTGGACTTATAGTACACTGTGCACCTGTATTGTGTATTAGTAGAGCGCTGAACCTTCTTTTGTTTTATCCTTGATTATATAAGATCAGGCTTGCAGGGTCTCTTCTGTTCTGCTGTCATCAGGAAGATTGTGAGGTCTCTGCATGGGTCAGTCAGTCGATGCCACTTATATTCCAGGGCAGGTTGGTCTGCTTGATATCAGGCTCTGCTTCTGGTCCCTGCATCTCCCCCATTCGATACCAGTATTTGTAGTTCTGGATTCCAGCGGGCCAGCATGTCTGGTGGCACGTGAGAAGGGGTTCCGTGTCATGCTGGTTGTGCTGAGGATGTTGGGACCAGGTGTTCTGCTTTCTAGGGGAGCCATGGCTGGTACGTGGCTGCTTTGTGGGAGTAGCGCAGCTTCTTGGAGGGGAGGCGCCCCTTCTGCCCCGGTGCATCATGAGAGCTGGGACTCTCTTGCCACGAGCCTGGGTGCCATTGTGGCCCAGGGTTTTCCCTGTCGGAATGGTGCGGTGGATCTTCTTGTCTTTTGTAGATTGACGTCGCTTGTTCTTTGCCACCTTCTGCTTGTGTGGCTGGGACCTGTGGGTTGTGACCCTTGTAGCTCTCCGCTCAGGTGGGCTCCATGCGTGGGAGTCAGTGTGAGGCGTGGGGCTTCGTTTTGCCCTGAAGTGGTTTCCCAGGCCTCCTCTTGCTGCTAACTTGGTCCCGTGCAGTCGGTGTGTGATTAGTCGTAGCTGACTGTGTGCGCGCCAGCAGGGCAGCCCAGAAGCGGTCAAAGATTGTGTCTAGAGTGTCTCTTACGTTGTTGCCGGGGCCTGGTAGGCCAGGGCATTGTGACTACTTGCCACATGTAGCTGGATCCGCGATTTTGGAGACCTCCCCAGTCCATTTAGCTGTGTTGTGGAGGAGTTTCAATGCTGCAGCCCGAGAAAGTGTCACAATTAGAGCCCGTGCTGCGGGAGCTCGTGCAAGACATGTCTAGTGCGCTCGCTAGTCAGGCTCAGTCCCCCCAGTCAATTCGGTTTAAAGATGCCCATATCCTATTGGAAGTTGGCTTTTTAAAATTAAGTATTTTTACACGGCACCTATATATTTTTAAACAAGTTAATACCAAATTATACCATATTATGGTCACGATTTCTCAAGTGCGTCCTAACTTTTTGAAAATAAGTCACCATTATTTATGACCAGATCCAGACAACGATCTATTCTAGTTGTTGCTTCTAGTAATTGAAACCTAAAAAGTGTTTTATCAGGTTCGAAAATCTGTTTCCCTTAACTGTAGTACTAGTCCCTCTGGCCCAATCAATGTCTGGATAATTAAAATCTCCCACGATCAACAAATTTATGTGCAGCCTTATTAATTTGCAATAGTGGTTGCTTTCCTCCTTCTGTATTAATGTTTGGAGGCTTGTAACATATTCCTTCTATTAATGGATATCTCTAGTTTCCCCCATGGATATTATTATTATTATTATTATTATTATAATTATAATTATAATTATTATTATATATACAGGGCCGGACTGGCCCACCGGGATACCGGGAAATTTCCCGGTGGGCCGCGGCACCTGGGGGCTGCAGAGGTATGTGCCACCGGGTGGCCGGTCCGGTGGCACACTCAGAGGGGGCCGGCCGCTTTCCACGCTGGTGCCGCCGGGCCGGGTGGCAGCCTCGCCGGTCCGGCGGCACTTCTAATTCTGGGGACGGAGCGAGGAGGAGGGAGGAGCATGTCTCTGTACCATGCTCCCTCGCGGTTCCCACAATTCACAGCACAGGAACCGCGAGGGAGCATGGTACAGAGACATGCTCCTCCCTCCTCCTCGCTCCGTCCCCAGCATTAGAAGTGCCGCCGGACCGGCGAGGCTGCCACCCGGCCCGGCGGCACCAGCGTGGAAAGCGGCCGGTCCCCTCTGACTCATTCCTCTCAGGTAAATGGAGGGGAATTATAGAGCAACAAAGGGGGGGGGGGGGTGGAGGGGGAATTATAGAGCCACAAAGGGGTGGGGGGGAGGGGGAATTATAGAGACACAAAGGGGGGGAGGGGGAATTATAGAGACACAAAGGGGGGGAGGGGGAATTATAGAGACACAAAGGGGGGAGGAGGAATTATAGAGACACAAAGGGGGGGAGGAGGAATTATAGAGACACAAAGGGGGGGAGGGGGAATTATAGAGACACAAAGGGGGGGAGGGGGAATTATAGAGACACAAAGGGGGGAGGGGGAATTATAGAGACACAAAGGGGGGGAGGGGGAATTATAGAGACACAAAGGGGGGGAGGGGGAATTATAGAGACACAAAGGGGGGGAGGGGGAATTATAGAGACACAAAGGGGGGGAGGGGGAATTACAGAGACACAAAGGGGGGGAGGGGGAATTATAGAGACACAAAGGGGGGGAGGGGGAATTATAGAGACACAAAGGGGGGAGGGGGAATTATAGAGACACAAAGGGGGGGAGGGGGAATTATAGAGACACAAAGGGGGGGAGGGGGAATTATAGAGACACAAAGGGGGGGAGGGGGAATTATAGAGACACAAAGGGGGGGAGGGGGAATTATAGAGACACAAAGGAGGGGGGGGATTATAGAGACACAAAGGGGGGGAGGGGGAATTATAGAGACACAAAGGGGGGGGAATTATAGAGACACAAAGGGGGGGGGAATTATAGAGACACAAAGGGGGAGGGGGAATTATAGAGACACAAAGTGGGGAGGGGGAATTATAGAGACACAAAGGGGGGAGGGGGTATTATAGAGACACAAAGGGGGGAGGGGGTATTATAGAGACACAAAGGGGGGGAGGGGGTATTATAGAGACACAAAGGGGGGGTATTATAGAGACACAAAGGAGGGGAGGGGTATTATAGAGACACAAGGGGGAGTAATATAGAGACACAAGGGGAGGGGGGGAAATAAAACAGAGATAGGGAAGAAAGAGACAGTGGGAGAATAGAGAGAGACAGAGGGGGGGGAGAGTGAGACACAAGGGGAGAAAGAGGGGGATAGAGAGATGGTAGAGAGGGAGAGAGAGACAGGGAAAGAGAGAGATACACAAGGGGAGGGGGAGAAAGAGGCAGAGGGGGAAGAGAGTGACTGGGAAGGAGAGGGGTGACATGGACACAGAGGAGCAGAGAGGGGGAGAAATAAATATATATATATATATATATATATATATATATAATATGACTGGTGGATCCAGGGGGGGGCAACGGGCAATTGCCCTTTCCCCCCCAGATGCTCTCCCCTGCTGGCCAATGCAAGGCTGGCACTGTCCAAGCACCATGTGCCTTCACCGACCGGAGAAGAGATCAGAGATCTCCCTCCCTGTTCTGGAGGCACCATGCAGGCAGCCGGCAGGGGAGGGAGGAAGAGAGGACCCGGGAGCTCAGCCTACAGCTCCTCTGGGTCCTTCTTGTGCGAGTACAGAGCGTTGCCGCGGTTACAGTGGCAACGCTCCAGCTCTCGCGAGAGTGAACTCTAGCGCTGGAGCTACGGGCTAGAGTTCACTCTCACCACTGCAACCTCTAGCCCCATACACACACCCAGACCCCCCATACACACATTGCCCCACCCAAACACACATTGCCCCACACACCCTACACACTGAACCTTTCACACAAACTGCACTCCTCACACATTGCACCACTGCTCCTATACCCTACCACAGGCCCATATCCCAGCAGACCCCAGGTAAGTTGTCAAACTGTTCTTAAACAGTTTGACTACTTACTCTGGGAGCGGGTCCCAGCACTCCTGGCACCATAACCACTACACAGAGCAGTAGTGGTTATTGTGCATGGATTATTTCTTTAAATCTATAAGTGCCCCTCCCGAAATCAGGCTCTGGATCCGCCACTGGTGTGCGTGTGTGTGTGTGTGTGTGTATATATATATATATATATATATATATATATATATATATATATATATATATATATATATATATATATATATATATATATATATATATATATATATATATATATATATATATCTATATATATATATATATATCATGTATATTAATGTGTGTATTAGTTATATATATATATATGCCTATTATATTTACACATATATTAATGTATATATATATATATATATATACGTAATACACAGAGAAATGCAATTGATATGTACCATATGTAATGAGCAGATATTGGCCCAGTCTTGTTGCTAGGTGCATACTCCAGCACAAAACAATATTTAAAGTGAAGAGCGCACCCACAGGACTTCAAAATAAACAAGATATCGTCATTTTTTACAGTTGTGCCCTACATACATTCACCATTTCAGTCCCATTACCAAGCTTTTCTTAATATGTCAAGGTAGTTGGACTGAAACATTGGTTATATGCAAAGGCACGTCTGCTTAAAATAAATCTGCACTCTTGGGTTTTTTTTAAGCCTATATGTGCTTTTTTCACGTTGGAGTAATCATTTTTAATCTTAAATGATCTTTTCTAACGCTGTATTTGCACACTATGCTGGCGCGACGCATTATGGGGCTGGTAAATAATTTTTTTCCAGGGCTGCTTTTAATTCCCAGTCCGGCCCTGTATATATATATATATTTTTTATCTATAAGGCTTCCACATCCTCACCTATATCTTCACATACAAATTCTTTAACACTTCAAATCAGATTTAATATTAAGACCTACCTCTCCCCCCTTTCTATTTTTTTTAAGTCTTACCTAAATAATGTATATACATTTAATTGAATAGCCTAATCAAGTGTTGCATCCCACCAACTCTCAATTATGTCATACTGCTCCTTGTATGCCAATAATTTAAAACCCCCTCCCCATTTTCTTACACATGCTTTTTGCATTGGCAAGCAGACCATTCAAGTTTATACAGTAAATAAATTGCAGTGATTTGAAAACCAAAATTAATAGAATAGACCCTCTTCTGAGCACTGCAGAATATCTAACTATGTAAATATCAAACCAAAACTATATGGAGAAAATGACATTCTTAATTTTATGGCCTTATTTAGATCCGTGTTTCCCAATTGGTGTTCAGGGTTCTGTGATAACAAAACTGGGGTCCCACCATGATTTGCCCATCGGGTTGCCCAAGCACTTAGGGGCTCCCCATTGGTATTGCTAAACAGGGGCCTGATCGGGCTCTGCTGCCATTAAATAGCACGACTGGACTCCTGCAGTATCAGATGCTGGGAGTAAGTGACTGCTTCCCAGACATAGAGCACGCTGACTGGCAGCAGTGCGGAGTGAGCTACTGCCGACTTCACACACCAGCCTCAGCCAGCAGCACTAACGGCAAGTCACCTTCCTGCAGATAAAAAGTAAGAGGGTGGCTGTAAATATAAACATTATGACCTGTTTGTATATAATTTTAGCATTTTAAGTAATGTTTGCATTGGCATGCAGTGATATGTTTGACATAATACACAAACACCAACTGTACTCACAGAAGGACACCTGCTCCTAAGCACTACAATCTGTTTACGTCCTGTAGAAATTAGTGTGTATATATATATATATATATATATATATATATATAAAAAAGAGTAACTAGCTGGTGAGTTTAGTGTGAACAATAAATAGCGCTTCAAAATCAATGTAATGAAATAGCTGCTCTTAAAACACCCGTGAGGGGATACCTTTCTTCCCTCACCATATAGCAAAAAATGATTAACATGATAAATCTTATCAGTGGGTGGAGCGCTAAATCATAAGCAAATAATTGTTTACCCCTTACTGGAAGTCTATTTAGATCGCAATGTGGGGTAATATGAAAAGAGAAAAAAAAATCTAGTGCAAATAGTACTTTTAAAGTGCTGAATGCAAAGTAAATATAAGTAGACACACTCACAATTTTCAGAGCCTGAGGATAAGGTTTTATAATGGTGCCAATATTGTTTTATAGGCAGCATCCCACCTTCCTGGATAGTTGAAGATCTCAAGGCAAACAAAACAGGAGATTATGGTGCAGTATGTCTGTATATACCAAAATTTTAAATCACTCTATAAAGGGGACTCTCACCTCAATAAGAGCCCATATGTGCCTTGGCTCTCAGGTGTAAATGCCTGAGAGCCTGGAACAGGACTGACTGCCAAATGTTGGTAAAATCCACTATTTATTTGGAATCAATATATAAAAACAAAAATTGTATAAAAACAAATAAAAGGGATCTCATCAGTCTGTAGTAGTTTAGTCCTTTTGTGCCAAAATTCATTTAGCTGTAAAAGCTTCTTCAGTTGGCTGTGATGTATTCCAGGTCCAAGAATCCATTTAAATATCCATGCTGCGTTCATCTGTTTCGGTCACGTGCTGCATGTCCTCCAATTGTTGAGCTTTATGGGCAAAACTATGTTTTATGTAGTGTTTCTCTTTGTCCTGCCAGAAGTGAGGTCACTTCCTGGCGGTCTTTGATGTGTATCCCGGTTTCGTCAGTGTGTCTATCTGCAGTTTACGTAGTCCCCTATATGTATCTTCCCTCCCAGGGAAGACAAAAACGTCCATTTTGAAAAAGGGAAGGAAAAAGAGAAGGGTATCAGAATAAAATAGTAATAGTGACAAGTGCATTAATAGTTGTTCATATTCACGTGGTACATATATTAAATAGTTATTCACTTGTAGTGAATGTTAAAAAAAATTATGAAAAAATGATGATTAAAAATGATTATAAAGTTGGAATAAAAAATTTCGTTGATTTTCATAAAGTGATATAATTTAAAATCTGCGTTAAGACCTCCTGGCTGTAGTGAATTAAAATGAAAAATCCATTCCATCTCAGACCTACCCACTTTTTTTTTTTTTTTGGTCATATCCTCTCCTCTCCAATTTCCAATAATTTTCGGGATACACCATAAATTGTAAACCTTGTGGGTCACAATTGTGATGGGTTTTAAAGTGTGTGGGTACGTTATGTCCCTCGTATGCTTTTTTTTTTTTTTTTTAATATTCCTGGTGTGTACTTCCACTCTGACATGGAGAGCTCTCTTTGTGTGGCCCACATAAGTGAGTCCACATGGGCATATTAATAAGTATATAAAGTTTTTCGTATGGCAGGTGATTTACTCCTTTATCTTATAATTACTTTGCGTTTTTTGTGAGGGAGTAATGTGCCTTTTTATGAAAAAGCAACTTTTTTTTAAATTTTTTTTTATTCCAACTTTATAAAAAAGTTATGATACAAAATGATTATGTTTTTAACATTCACTACAAGTGAATAACTAATTATGTGGCACATGAATATGAACTATTAATGTACTTGTCACTATTACTATTTTATTCTGATACCCTTCTCTTTTCCCTTCCCTTTCCTCTTTCAAAATTGATGTTTTTGACTTCCCTGGGAGGGAAGATACATATAGGGGACTGTGTAAACGGCAGATAGACTCACTGTAACGAACGCTGGTATTTCAGATACCCATTCTTTCAGTTCCTCCCGAACTGCTAGGTACTTGGTGATTATAGCTCGCAGTTCGGGTGCTGACCCGTATGTTCTCCAAAATAAAATACAGCATACAAGTAAATCCAGCAGGTAGTCAGATGCATACCCAAACATCAGCCTAATCTAGATGAAGGGTGCAACAGGAAACAAATGTGTTTAATCATGGATAAATGGCCCACTTATATACAAAACAAGGATGGAGTAAAACACGCCAAGAACACTCCCACAAAATGTCCACAAATTCCTGTGTCCGAGTGACTCTGCATAAAAAAATAAAATATCAAAATACATAAACTAATGGGAACCTGATAGGAAAGCTGTAACAAACCTCACATAAAGCATTGCTAGGAAATTTAAACTCTGTTCACGCTGATTATCTTTGTCAGCAATCCAAAAATACAGCAAATGTCCAATATTTTAACCCATATCGTTAAATAGCCCTGATCTGAGTGCCCACATTCTCCAAATAGTGCTCAGGTCCATGCAGTGTAGGGGAAACGCCACTGTGTGGAAGTTCTGACTGTCCGCACACATGGTCCCATGCCCAAAATCGTTCCAGGGCGTTTGGTGCTTTTGCCGGTTAACTTCCAGAAGCTCCAGCGGCCACAATACGGAATGCTTCGGCTGGCTCCTAGGTAGCATTTGTTCCCCTTAGTCTCAGGCACCTTTCGTCCAAAAAGCGCTCTCCTGGCGGATTTCAAAGTGGTTCAAAACCACAAGTCAAGATGTCCGGGAACTGCACGGTCACCCCGGAAAACCATTACATAGCGGTCGCGGCTAAGTACCGGTGGGACTATTCATGGGTTTGGTTCATGTGAACGGCCACCAGAGAGCCAGCTTTCGGTTCCATTCGCATGAAGGGAAAGTGCCAAACCAGGGGCACTCAGAGCAAGCTACTAATGGCGGTTGGGGAGATTTAACTCCCGAATCTTTGTATATGGCCCAAAGTCCGTGGGCAGGACGGCGGCTTCTACACCCCTCCATGAATTCATGGCAGACGTCCAGGGCAAGGAGTGTTTATCACACTCACTGACGAAACCGGAAGTGAGGTCACTTCTGGTAGTCTCAGCCGAAGATACACATCATCAAAGACCTCACTTCCTGCGGGACAAAGAGAAACCCTACATACAACATAGTAAAGGCAATTTACCCATAAAGCTCAACGATTGGAGGATATGCATCACGTGACTGCAACAGATGAACTGAGCATGGATATTTAAATGGATATTGGACCTGGAATACATTACAGCGAAACGCGTTTTGGCACAAAAAGACTAAACTACTACAGACTGATAAGATCTCTTTTATTTGTTTTTATACAATTTTAGTTTTTATATATTGATTCCAAATAAATAGTGGATTTTACCAACATTTGGTAGTCAGTCCTGTTCCAGATTGGGGAGTGTCTTCCCCCACAGATTGACACTAGGCATTTACACCTGAGAGCCAAAGGTGAGAGTCCCCTTTATAGAGTGATTTAAAGTTTTTGGTATATACAGACATACTGCACCACAATCTCCTGTTGTGTTTGCTTTGAGATCCTTAACTATACAGGAAGGTAGGGTGCTGCCTATAAAAGCACACCTGCGTTTTATAGAGCCTTATCCTCAGGCTCTGAAAAGTGTGAGTGTGTCTACTTATATTTACTTTGCATTCAGCACCTTAAAAGTACAATCTGTACTAGATCTGTTTTTTTTTCTCACTCTTATAATATACGTGTGTATATATAAAAACAAAATAAGCCAAAAAAGAAAGCATTAAGCTCCGATAAGTGAAAGGTTTGTGCTACGGCGCAATTTTTTAAATTTTTTTTTTTAATGGGGTTCCACGATTTTGGTACACTGTCAAAGGGATCCGCAGGAAAAATTAATTGTGAACCCCTGGTTTATATTATGTAAAAAAAAAAAAAGGAAATTATTATTAACAGGGAGCCAAGATGGAGAAGCCCAGGTGCCCAATAAAGAAGCGTGTATTTTCACACCTCACAAATGCATATTGTATTACTACAGGGATAAGTAGCATAATATTAAAAATCCAGGTAGGTGGTGACCGTTCCCCTTCAAGACACAAGTAATCTGTATGTAACACATGTCTTATTTATGTGTATGCATGCATGTACACATTTTTAAATGAATCTTCTTCTTCAGTGCATTTGTATAAAACATCACATCAGGGAGTGAACAATTCCTGCTGTTTGGGTACATATACTGGGCTCAGAAATTCACCGAATGTCATGTACATTTGGTAATCCACTAGCAAAGTTTATTAAATAATATCCGCAATTAAACCTGAGTTTTTTGTATATTTTATATGTTTTTCTTTTGATTCCACTGTCTGAGTTTTGTGGGATATTGTGTTTTACATTAACGACTGCTTTGCTTATGATTGAAATATAAACAAAGAACTAGAATAATTGCACTAACTAGCTATTGGCATATTTGTTATATGCATCGAAAGCCATTCCTTTTTCAGTTAACATTATTGCAAGAACAGAACAAAGCCTCATACTCCTCGTTTAACTGATGCTTTCTCTTACACTTGCATTTTGTGTCATCAGATGTTTACTCTGAATTTCCAATAAACCTCAAGGCCACTCCAGGAAAGACAGGGATGCTTGACGAAAAGGGAATTTCTTTCCCCCTTGGCATAAACTGGAACATTTATTTCTTGAAGTAGATCTGCTTTTTATTCATTTTAACACTGAAGCAGTATAGTACTTGCACACAAGGATATGGTTATAATCTTCAGCAGATTATAGCTTTCTCTGATAAATGATTGCAATTTGTCTTTGCGAAATGTAAAAATAAATTTGCTGTTCTAATACATATCGATCTCTTTCTCCTGCTGAGTTTCAAATGAAAATGTTGAATTTTTCAAGAATAAGTCAATTCTATCATTAATTCCGTTTTATTTCTTAAAATTACACAGCAGTGAAAGATGGCTAAAATGTACCTTTTTCCCTGAGAGATACACACTGGTTTCTAGAGTACATTCCAATAAACCTTTTATTTCATACAAGTGTGTAATATAAATTCAATACACACATCTAAAATGATAAAATGCAGACAATTTAAGGGATACTATTCATTTTTCAGTGTGGTGGAGTTAAAGAATGTTTGAGGCTCGAGGTAAGCTTGGTAGGTCCTCTGATAGTTGAGATATACTCACCTGCTGTGCTAATAAGCAGTGTTCCATTTGTTTCTGCTTGTCCCAGACGGTCTGTCAGCACCTGATAGGAAAGCTGTAACAAACCTCACATAAAGCATTGCTAGGAAATGTAAACTCTGTTCATGCTGATTATCTTTGTCAGCAATCCAAAAATACAGCAAATGTCCAATATTTTAACCCATATCGCAATACAGAACACACAGTTGGACTTAATTGAGTATGTGCCATTATGTGATTAAAATGTCATTAAAAGTACACTCTTAACCACTGCCAGTCTATGATGTATTTTTTTTTTTTTTTTACTGTGCAAGTATCCATAGTCACCATTGTGGATATTTACATATACATTAACAGCCATGTAGTTTAAGTATAATGCATAGATTGCAAACAAATACAATTACTAAACATTTTAATTATTTTAACAAAAGTTGTACAGCATTCCCCCCCCCCTCCATGCTACTAAATATAAGTTATGTAGACCTGCAACTTTGTATGTGTTTTCTACATACCTGTACTGATGTGGCTTACTGTTGTGCTCATGACTGTCAAAAAGGACAAAAGTGGGTGTGTAACTTGCTCCTGTGGTATGGCTTGCAATGGCAAGTGAGGTCCTGTGCTACTAGCCAGACCTTAAAAGTTAAAGTATAAGCCCCATGTAAGTTGCCACTTAATGCTACAATTGTTTAAGTTTAAAAAAAAAAATACACATCAATCTATACTCAATACACCATGATGACCACTCAAAAGGCAGATTTCTTTTTTAAAACCTTGCACATTTATTTAAAAGCAAAGTCTGAAATATCACACTGACGTAAGTATTCAGACCCTTTGATTTGAAAATTGAAATTTAACTCTGATGCATCCCATTTTTTTGTTGAGATGTTTCTACACTTTGTTTGGAGTACACATGTGGCAAATGCAGTTGAATAGACATTTTAGAAAGGTTTTTGTTTGTGCATACACTGTCTATAGGCTTTTTGGTCCTCAGCCATTTTAGTGTGCGCTAACAAAAGCTTAGTCACATACATGCAAGCATTCGTGTGGAAGAAGTTAAGGGGCCTAAAGGTCTGCTTCGTGTCTCCCAGGTGTCTCAGGCAAAGCTGGAAAGCTGTGTATTCTGATGTACAATCTCATTCCTGCTCACTTTGGATGAGGTATGGTATTACCTGAAAATCAATCTGCACACCATCCCTGCCACTGGACACTGCTCTGTGTAATTTATAGACGGTGTAGTAAATTTTTGGTGCTACTTTGCCATGTTTCTTTCTCACTGGTTCTTGTGCATACAGCAGCCCTGTATCAAGGAGCTGGGCAGAAAGTAGTTAATGCACTACACGGGCCTTCTTTTTATTGCAGAGCTGAGTTCCACTGTGTAGAATGTAGAACACTGTGCTGACCTCAAATAAAAGCACCCAGTTGAAGGAAAAAGGATTGTGGATTTCTACATTTAATTAATTTTTTTCACACTTCACGATTATAGGGATAAGTAAACATAATATTACATATACTGGGAAATTACAGTTCCCCATTGGCAACCGTTTTGTTGTCTTTGATTTAAGGACTTCACATGATTAGAATATTGAATATCTTAATATAATTTTAATGATCTATCTCATTTATTTGTTTTTGTGCATATGTGTTTCTGTTTGAATGTATATTTCTCAGATTGTATGTCTCTCTGTCCTTCATTTCACCTTTAAAGTTGAGATATAAAATACCACATTTCCCATTAGAGAATACATGGTGTGTAAATTGACCTCTTAAAAAGTTGCACGTGTGAGGTGAGCGTCCTGTTCTGTATAAATAAATGTTAGTCTAATGGCTCTTACCTGACCAGCCATTTGATAAAATCCTAAGGCACTTTCAAACTAATGGATTGCGATGGACTCCCCCACCCACTCTACAATTTACAAACAATAAACCATAGATGAATGTAATGAAAAGATGTTGTTGCTAATACTCCTATATACCAGCACTTTCAAAATGCCATTGTCTCATTCAATAGAGCTATCAGAACCACTATACGTTTGACAAGTCGTTTTTTTTTTTTTTTTTTAAATGGCAAATCAAGTACGGTAATAGATTTTTCTTCAGAATTATTTTTCCAGGAAGTAAAATTTGATAACATGCCTGGCATATCATATAAATTGATGTAACCCCCACATTGTATGAGTTTACAGCATTTCTTAAAGGGACACTATAGGCATCTAGAACACTTCTTTTCATTGAAGTGGTCTGAGTGCAGTGCCTCTGTCTGCTTAACACTGCATAGTAAAAACATAACCACATCTAGATACCCTTCCGGGACTCAAACTGATTTTTACTCTGGTTAATGACGTTTGACGTCCTCTTTATTTGCATTTCTTATGTCTTTTACTTTTTAATCTCGATAACTGTTTTAGAAGCATTTACTGGATTGACGGAACAAGGGAAAAGTCCCTTCCAGAAAGGAGACCATTACACTTTAAGTAATTTGACTCTTTGGAGAGAGAGATTTATATATAAATGATATCTTTTACACACTCAGTGTCCAAAATTATAATGAAATATGAAGTGTTCAATTGTACACTTTAGAGTGTGATTTGCTTCCAGATTCCAAAAGCTGGCAACACAGGGGATACTGGGTTGTCAAGTCTGCTCTTGTAGGGAGATTTGCACTTTAACCCCTTAAGGACCAAACTTCTGGAATAAAAGGGAATCATGACATGCCACACATGTCATGTGTCCTTAAGGGGTTAAAGGAACTAGTAATACGTGTGACCTTCAGTAGCCAAAATAGAAAAAAATACAAGTTTATATTTCAAAGAAGGTTTACACAGATTGTCCAAAGGAAATGCTTTTTATTCTACGAGAATGGAAACACTATTTGACTCCAATATTAGTTTAGGGCAGCGTTTCCCAATTGGTGTTCCGCGGAACCCTGGCTGCCGCAATTTTATCACAAATCAGGGGCCCGGTCAGGTACCACGGTCCTTTAAGAGCCCTTGTAGTATCGGCTGACTGGGAGGAAGTGATAGCACTTCCTCCCACCCTCAAAGAGTTGCTGCCGCACAGTAGGGAGGAAAGAGGGAGGAGGCAGGGGACGGCAGGAAACAGTCTACCAATGAGTGAGCAGCATAGATGGCAGAGGAGAGGCTGGAGTCGGCACGCAGCAGCTCACTCCCATCAGCCTCAGCCAACATTTATACATACGCACACTGGCACTTACAAACACAGATACACACACCTGGACCCGTGGGGGATAGAGACTTCCACAATGTTGATACACTATGTCAAAGGATTCCACGGGAAAAAATTATTGGGAACCCCTGGCTTAGGGAATAGTTTAGGATTTGCTGTAGCCTGTGGCAGGACTGTTTTCTTTGCTGTTGTGCTAAGCAGTGTCCCAGTAGGTAACTCTCCATATACACTAGTTAGCAAATCATCTCTTCGTGTTCTTTCTTCCATCAATCATCCTATTGAAATCTGAATAAACCAAAAAAAGCATTGCTTTTTATATTTATTGCATTGCAGGACTGTCAAACTGGGTTCTTCAAACTAAAGGAAACTCCTCTAGTAATCTTTGCGTGGCTTTTGACCTTTATAGAAAATAGGTTGTAAGACATTACAACTCTCCCGGATGTTCCAGGAGTCTCCCGCATTTTAATTGCGGATCATGGACGCCCGCACGTTTTATATAATATCCCGGCAACCGCCTTTTTTTAAATACATTTTTTTTAATTTTTTTTTATTTACTCTTACTCTTACTATAAATCTTTTTTTTTTTTTTTTATCGATTTACCATGATATTATGGTGTGGCTGCATAAGGGAACCGCACTCACTATCTAATGAGGGAACTCCTCCCCCTCATGTTCTGCGTGGGAACGTCGGGTGTCAGTCAGTTAAAACAGCGTGCCGCGTGCAGCGTGCCGTGTATTGGAGCATAAATCCTTGCAGCATAATTACTACAGTGACTGTAGTGGTTATGGTGCATTAATTTCCCTGGCATCTCCTCAGTCTAAATAGTCAAACATTTGTGCAAACCTAACTCTTTTTTGCTGGGTGCCAAACACTTCATCTGTGGGGAAATTGAAGCTTCTGTTATCTTTCCTGTTGTGCAGAGTCAACTAACTGGCTGAACTAATCAGCTGATTGCTCTTAGCCAATGACCTAAGCTCACGTCTCTTGTAGAGCAGGTGAGTAGCAATCGCTAAATCCTTGGTAAGTTGTCAAACTGTTAGCAAATAGTTTGATAAATTACAATAGGGATTCCAGAGTATTCCTGTAATGGTTAGAGCGCTTGAAGGGTTCTTTTATACATTAATTATATGTACATATTAATGTGAAATATAATTGGGCTGGCAACCTCAAAATAAAAATGTATTGCGTTCATGGGAATTCCACTCCTCAAAATCACTCCATAAATGTCGTGAAAGGACACAGGTGACATTTAAAAAAAAAAAAAAAAAAAAAAAATGTTAATAATTGAATCTAACATTCTAATACTTTCTACAATTAGGGGGCTGCTTTTCTGGCTCAGTTTTGCAGTTCTTGGGATTTTCTGATCAGTTGACATTTCAATCCTATTGTTTCTTATGTATCCAGAACTAAAACAAAACTAAACTAAATGCACTTGTTTCCCCCATGATACATGGTTCATAGTTGCAGTGAATTAGGATATAAGCAAAACTATGGAATGCTAGATCTCCATTTACTTTCTGTCTGTTTGGATCTTTTTCGTCCTCCTCTAACAAACTAAAATTGAAAAAAATTATTTTACAGTCTGTTGGATGGAATTAAATAAATGCTATGTTCAGGGTGTTTTCAATAGAAACGGATAACAAATGCATCAAAATTGAAAAGGAAATGATTGAGTTAACGGAGAGGCTGTCCGTGCTTTGCTGTCAACACAAACCATCACATAAAGGCCTTTAAAATTATTCAGCCCTCTGAGCATCCCGACAGATGGAATTTTAAGGTTACCTGTCATTAAAGCGTCTTTTTCCCCCTTAAGTCTTTTCATTTTGCTGGCAAAATTGCTAAGAAAACTGTAGATGAGAGAAAAACCCAAAAACCTGGCGAACCTTTTATCAGTGTTCCCATTTAATGATGCATTTTACTCTTTCATATATTCTGCTACTGTATTCAAATAATGCCAAGCATAACATTATTTGTTTGCGTCAGTGAGAAAGGATGGTGTTTTAAAAGTGGTAGGTTTAACTGGTAGATTTTCTGATATACAGAGAGCCTTTCAGGCTGCAATGCGTAAAGTGTTCCAGCAAAAAACCCATTAACAGATTTTTAACAAATGCATGCTAAAGAGACAGTGAAATACCAGCTAGCAGAAGTAGAAGAGGTGATTTCAAGCAATTCTTTTACATCTTGATGCCGGGCAGACAATCATGAAGCCCTATTAGATAAAACTAATTCACTGGTGGGAACATTGTATTCAGCAAATGGAAAGCTGATTGGATATGTGACATTTGTCGGAAAGAGCTAGCAGGGAAAAAAAATGCACTACTGATTTAATACTTTTTTAAAAAAGCTCTATTAATCTCTCTATTTTTTTTATTTGTTATTTTTTATTTTTTTTCTAGTTAAATTTAAAGTGGCTCTGTTACCTTCGGGAATCTTTGCATATCTTGCAAAGACCCCTAATGGTGACATCACCGCTATGGATTCAGTACCCCAGAGATGCAGCATCGGTTAGGTATAGTTGCCTGATGCTGTTCTCTACAGGTGCCGCCATCTACGATCTTTGGCTCCTGGCGGATGGAGCCACATCACTGCTGTACTCTCGCACATGTGTGAAGGTTCAACACTGTTCTCTATGGAGGACCCTGAGAGACAGCAAGAGCCTCCATAGATATTGTCTTGCGATAAGCCAAGTAATGCCTTATACTCAGAGATGGCTGCGGCAATTGACAAATCTTGATGGTGGTGGCTCTATCACATTTTTCATAAGACAATTGGCTTATGATACTGTTGGAATTTCAATAAATATTTTAAATAATCACAAGGTGTGAGTTTTTTGTTTTTTTGTTTTCAACTGTACAATAATCACATAGAACAACAAATAATTATTTAGGCCCTTCTTCTGCATTCATTTGAGGAAATGCCTCTTTGTCCAGTATTTATTCCGGGGAGAAAGCATACCATTATTTGCTTTCAACAAACAGACAATATAGTGTAGAATGGAGTGAAACTCCAGTTACTTGATAAATAAATGGCACACTTACTATGAATGTTATCTCAAGGTCAGCATGTTTTTATATAAAGGAAACCCTGGCTAATTAACAAAGCGTTCATGACTGCAGGGCTATGCCTGTTCGCCCGTATGTTTTTAAATGTGTTTTGATTTTTTTTACCTGTTGTAAATACTACTGTGGGTTATAAAACAGCATTTAAAAAGGGGCATGCCCTCTTTCTAGCCACACAAAAGACAAACCAGGGCTCTCATGATTGCCCACTACCCTCTCCCTGTTTTTGCATGTTTTTTTTTCTTTTATCTGTTTTTGTCACAGCTGCCGTTTCCTGGCATCTACAAGCTTAATTGAAGCTGCCTTCCAATATCTATGGAGGTACCCACGGTCTTGCTGCATCCTCCATAGGCATCAGTGTTGTACTCTCGTGCGTGCGTGATATTACACCACTGATGTGGACTCCTGGCAGATGAAGTGCCAGAAACTAGAGAGAGAAGATGGAGGCGCCTGTAGGGAACCGCATTAGGTCAGTCTATTTCACCCCTGTGTTACCACACACCAAATTGAGTTAGTACCATTGAGGCCTTTTCAAAATATTCAAAGACTCCAGAAAGTAAGAGATGCGTCAAATATGTCATGCTCCCACATGTAAGTTCATAAAGCGTGTGGAATTTAACTGTAGATTGTCATTGTGTAATAACACTTTATAATAAATAATAATAATAAAAAAAATTCTACTTAAATGCCCAATGCAGCCTTGAGAGCTTTGTTTAATTGAAATGGAAGATATTTGCAGCCATATATTGCACGTGTAAGTGACTTTACTTAATTTCCGTTAAGGTTACATGGACGTTTTTAAAGGTGTATTCATTTTTTTTTTGTCCTGTCTGGAGTATTTCAGACAGCCCTGGAGGAATTGGGGTTTCATTTGTGGTTTTGGGTCCCCCCCCTCTTATAAATAATGAATGAGCACTTATTTGTTTTAGGTTTGTGGATTGCTACCCCAGTTCCAAACTACACCTTACCCAGGTTCAATTAGATACATAACATTAAGTAGCAATCAGTTCAGTGACCTTTGTTAATGTATCCGCTTTCATTATTAATCTCATAGCTAGAATTCTGTTATCTATATAGTATTTCATCACTCCCTTTTAATATACTTTTATTGCCCCTGAACACTGTACAATCACAAGCACTTGCTATATTCAGCTCATTGTTTGTGTTGCAGAATTAGACACCTGGGCCCATATTTAATCCTAGTAATTCTAAAGTATATAGTTTTTTCTGAGTACATATTTGTTGTATTTCTAATGTATTAAACAGTGTTGGTAGGTGTGAACCTGTATTTGTAATGCAGCTATTCTACACATTGTTTAATGAAATCGCTGTCATGTTGTAATGATGCCTTGAGAGAATAGGCTTATTATCCGTTTACCTTCTGTCCCACGCTGCTATAATTACAAGATTTGATGGCTTATGCACTGTCTAGTTTTCCCTGACACACACACAGCAGCATCCTGGCTTTGTCTCAAACCCACAGTAAAATATAAATGGAAGGACTCCTGTTTCTTGGTGCATTCATAAGATGTACTGCAACTGCTTTATTTTAAAGCAAATTAGTAGCATCAGTTCATTAAAACATTGTTTTTAACTTATTGCATGCTGGAATAATGTGCACTGCAGGCACATTTTAGAAGCATTTATCGCGGGAAGGGGTATGTTAAAAATCTCTTTCAAACATTGTAGAAAGTTATTCAGCATACTATGTGTCCATGTGTCGATCAAGTTTAGCCACATTTGTTTTTGCTGTTGATCCAAAAGAAGACAAAAAAAACCCAAACAGTTTGACGCACTTTCAATTTTGCAACAAACTAGGGGAAAAGTTCCCTCTTGACCCCAGAATGGCAGTCAGATTTATCCTTGGATCAATAAGATTTTACCCTATTGATCAATAAGCTTTTACCCTAGCTGAAAAATTATATAATTGAATATAAAACTATATTTAAAATAAATGAATCGGGGTGGAGGGGGTTGATTACACCATATTGTTCTAATCAATTATGCACCTAATAAATTAAATACAAAGAAAATAAAAAATAAGCATACCTTTAAATGTTTCCTTGATGTGCACTATTTCAGTTTGGATGCTCTGAGAACTTGTAATCCGTATAAGGTTGCTGTTCTAAAACCAACCCCCAAAAAACAGTGTTTGTGTGTAAAAAACAAACAAACAAACAAAAGAAAATCCACGCATTTAATGCCAGTTCAGTTTTCACTTCTTGCAATTAATACTTTTGTTTTGATAAGATTTAAAGTCTATACAGGTTTACTGCTGCTATTTGTTTGGGCATTTTAAGCTCTACATCCATTTTGTTCTTTAATTTATTTGTACAAATAAATACATGTATGGTATTTAGCAAATAAATGCATATTTTATAACTGTATTATGAAAAATCCAATATATAAAATAAGCTTATATCTAGCACAGACATAATCCCCGCAGCACGCCTGCGAGTCCTGCAGGAACGCATGGGAACGCCGTTCCCGCTGTTCCTGCAGGCACACTGCCGCCCCCAAATGCCCCTCCTCTTCCCCCTGTGTTCCCCCTGTCATGGGGGGGGGGGAGGGAGGAGGGGCAAGAGGTGATGGACACTCCCCTCTGCCCTCTCCCCCGTCTCCATATCAGACAAGGCGAGGGAGCTGTGTTCTCTCTGCTCACTCTCGCTGCGCGCCGTTTGCTGATGCCGGGAGCTGGAATATGACATCATATTCCGGCTCCCAGCTACTGTAGAGAGCCCGCACGGCGAGAGGGAGCAGAGAGGACACAGCTCCCTTGCCGCGTCTGATATGGAGACAGGTGCCCGACCCACTGGACCCCAGGAACATGTCCAGGTAGGGAGGCTGGGTGGACATTTTTTAATAATAATTTGTGTGTCTGTGTGTATGTACGCGTATATATGTGTGTGTGTGTGTGTATGTGTGTGTATATATATATATTTGTGTACGGGATTATGAAAAGGGGCGTACATTCCAAGTAGGTTTAGTTTTAACAAATAATAGTCGGTTGAGGTGTGCCGAAACCGACGAGCGGCTAGGCCTGTAAAAAAGAGGGCCCGCCTGGTTATAATGATATGTGAAGAGGGTGTGGTGGGAGGGGAGCTTCCGGAATCGACAAAGACAGGTGAGTAGGGGTTTGCTGGGTTTATATACGCCTAAATCCCTCCCACAACTTCAGGCATACGCCTTCTATTTGTGTACGGGATTATGAAAAGGGGCGTACATTCCAAGTAGGTTTAGTTTTAACAAATAATAGTCGGTTGAGGTGTGCCGAAACCGACGAGCGGCTAGGCCTGTAAAAAAGAGGCCAAAAAGTAAGTAACGTTTATATATTTATTAACACCACAACAATAAACATTATTTAGACATATTGTGAAAAGCGAGTCTGATCTCTTTCTCTGGGTTTGGAATGTACCGGTTATACACTGCAGATTTCCAGCGTCCCATTTTCTTTATTATGTGTGATGGGACATGATTACTTGAAGCCGTGGTGGCTGCTCCGATTCGAAACGAGTGTCCTGAGAAGGAGTTTGGGTTGAGGCTAAGTCTAAGTAACAATGAACGTATGTATAGCATGAAATGTTTCGTCGTGAGTGTTTTTCCTTGTAGGGACAAAAGCGGCAGTTCTGGATTCCTAATCTGTTGACTTACCAGGTTATCCAGCACCTGGACTGGGCAACATTTAGACCCTGTAGGGAAATACTTAACCTCCACGGGGGGGCCTGTTTGATTTGTTTTTGTACGGGGAATAACTAAAATATAATGATCATTTATTTTGGACAAATTTCTCTGTTTAAGGCAAGTGTCTGTGTCTGTTATTTTTTCTACTGAAAACTCTTTGAGCCGTAGGAATCCGAAAAAAGCCAAATAAGCTGCGGATTTAATTATCAGATTAGTAGGGCGATCAAAAGGACCTTTATCTAAGAGCTCAGAGATTTTCTCAAAGATGTTACTATCAATTGGGAGTCTCTCAAGGGTTTTATGGTTATTTAGTCTCTGGATACCTTTAAGAACGTTTTTAATTGGGTATGTGGACAAGAAAGGGGTCTTATCGGGATAGATAGTAAGCATGAAGTGTTGTATACCTGTTAAGTATAGTTTGATGGTGTTGTAAGCAAGCTTTAATGAGGTGTGGCAAAAAGTTGAAAATGCAACCATAGTTTCTACTGAAAATCGATTTATTATGTTAAAGTTGCGTACAAAATTATTAAACATTTCAAATGCCCTATTGTACGCTCTTTTTGTGTTTGCCGATAACCCGGCCTGTGCTAGAATTCTACCCTGGGCCAATAACTGATCTAAAGCATGATTAGATCTGCAAACTGTGGGGGAGTTTTGGGTTGCTTGTTCGCAGTAGGGTGAAGGCGGAAAAATTCCTGAAAATTGAAACGTGATAATGCGTCAGCAGCGTTATTGAACATTCCTGGAACATGTATACAACAAATGTAAAACTGCCAGTTTGCTGCTAACCAGGTGAGCCTCCTAACTAACTTCATGATAGACAGGGACTGAGACCGGCCTTTGTTAATTATATTGCAGGCTGCTATGTTATCCGAAAAACACTTAACCGCTTTACCCCTCCAATTTCCAGCCCAAATGTGTGCTGCTGCTGCTACTATGGGAAAGATTTCGAATAACGCTGAGGTTTTGTCGAAGTTATCTAGTGTGTTAGTCTCAGGCGGCCAACTGTCAAATACCCATTCGTCCCCAAATATTGCTGCGTACCCGACTGAAGCTGCAGCATCTGTCCAGATAACTGGGGAATCGTCGGAGATGGGAGGAATGAACAATGACCTACCATTCCACGAGGACAAGAATAGTTTCCACATTTCTAGGTCAGCCCTTGCTGAATTGTCTAAACTGATCTTTGTGTCGTCGTCAGGGAGGCCGTGTAGTAGCGAGAGTAACCTGGAGATAAAAGATCTGCCTTGCGGGATAACTCTCATGGCAAAGTTAAGAGAGCCCAGGAGAGACTGGAATTCTTTCCTGGTGCAAGACCCGAGGTTGGTGCAGGTGTGAATGCAATCTAAAATCCTGTCCACCTTGATTTGAGGGAGGCTGGTTTGCATGGATACAGAATTGATCGTGATCCCTAAAAAGGTGATTTCAGTATCGGGACCCTCAGTCTTATTTGCGGCTATGGGAACACCAAGTTCCTCAAATAAGGAGAGTGCCCTATGTAGGCTGAGCGGTGTGCAGTAGTGAGGTTCTATATACAGAAAATCATCGAGGTAGTGGATTACTACTGGGCATCTGGACTCGTTGAGTAACAGCCAATTCAGGGTCTCTGCAAACAAGTCAAAAAGTTTCGGGCTACTTTTTGAGCCAAAGGTCAGCCTGGTAGCAAAATAATATTCCCCTTGCCATTTGACCCCGTGTAGGTGCCAGAGCGACTGCATAATAGGTAGCAGCTTAAAAGCATTCGAGATATCCGTTTTGCTCAACCAGGCTGCCTTACCGAGGTTGACAATGGCTTGAATGGCATCGTCTATCTTGGCGTACTGCAGTGAGAAGTCTTCGGATGGAATAAGGGAATTTAAACTTGGGGAGGTGGAAGAGTGCGGTGCAGAGAAGTCAATTATTAACCTCTTTTTGTCGTTGAATTTACCCGTGGCTATACCTAAAGGACTTGTCCTCCAGGACGTGAAAGGTGGTGTGGTGAAGGGACCTATCATGAAACCATTTTCCACCTCTTTGTCGAGGAGAAGTTTTAGACTGGCTGGGTCAGATATTGCTGACTGCAGGTTGGGGCATTCTAGTGTGCCTGAAGGGAGTGCCACAAAACCTGTGTGAAAGCCTTTGGTGAAACCAGAAATGAGAGAGAGTCCGCTAATTGAGAAGAAGGATGTGCAGTCAGGTAGCGTTGCAAATTTGGTACATTTATTGGAGTAATTGCCTTTTTTGGAAACAGTTTGTTCGGGCACATCGTTTTTGCGTTTGCCCTGAAACAGACAGAACAAACGTGGAGCAATCTACATGCGCTATAACTACATCCCCCTTCATTAAAGTTATTACAAACCTGCGTTTTCCCGAGAAACACTATGGGTCTGCCTAATTTGTCCTTCATTTCCCTTTGACTAGAATAGTCTGGGTTAGCGAAACTAGTAGATGGACTAACTGCGGTACTAGGACAAAAGTTTGAAGTATGAGAAGCTGAAGCGCAAATTGCACATGCTGGTGTCCTAAGCCCGGCGAAATGCCTACAAAATAATTCAGTGTCCAACTGACTCTAATCAGTGGGAGTGTTGAACTGTGCCAGGGATGCGGCTGATCTGGCTGAAAAGGACTTGTGGTAGTCGTAGAATGCATAACCACCGTACTTGTAGGCTAGGTCCACCAGCTTGTGCAAATATAAGTCCAGCTCTTCCCTACGGTGCGGGAAAGCGGAGCAAATTACGTCTCGATATAGCCCAAAGGCTAATACGAACTCGGGAATATTACGTTTTTTATTAAGCCTAGGGTCCCTGGCTTTCATCACTAGTGATATATCTTCAAAGGTGTAAGCCCTGTTTTCGATAACATCCTGTGATGCGATGAGGAGGGAAGCTAAGTTAACATCCTTCCCTTCTATTATGTCCCGTCTAAGGTTTTGTGGGATTAAATGAACAGGATTAATTATATTAGACTTTTTGACAGGAGTATTAGTGGAGTTACCTCCCAAGTCGGACTCTGGTTGTACCAGAGGAACCTGAACTTCCGTAATGCCGGACCGACCAGAGGCTTCCAGGGTATCTAGCCTGGTACTAATGCCGGCTACAGAGGAGACCAAAGAGGACATCATGCTCCGCAGTTCAGCTAAACTATTCTGTATAGAACCGTCAGAACTAGGGCCTGGTGAATCCTCCGTAATTTGGGCGTTAAGCAAACGGAAGAGTTCAGCTTTCCTGGCTGTAGCCGGGAAGGGAATATTCCTCCTATTGAGCTCGGCCGTAATCTTTGGAATAGTCCAGGATCTGTAGCTGGATGAGGCACTAGGTTGTCTTGGCTGGGAGCTAGATCTGGACGGAGTGCTTGCGACTGATTGTTCATCGTCTGGAACCGAGGCTGTTGACATGCTACGGCATGAAAGGAAACTTAGAGTTAAATTTTTTATTTTTATTTTTTTTATGCGTGTGTGTGTGCTGGTTGGCTAGCTAGTGCCACCGTGGCGAAGCAATTAACTAGGTTGGTGACTGGTGAGGCCCTGCTAAGTGCCAAGTGGCTTGAGAGGCTCTATCTATGAGTTGGCGCGAGGGGATTTGAGGCCACTGAGCGTTGTGGCGGGGTGTTGGCCTCTCGGTGGGAAGTAACCATAAGACAGACTGGGGGTGACTGGTGAGGCCCTCTCTATACAAAATGCAAGGCGGCTAACTATGATTTGGCCCGAGGGGCGTAGTACCTCCGAGATGAGGATGGGAGTTGGCCTCGCGGGACCACTAACCTAGGCGAAGAAGCCAGGGGAAGATTACCGCTATTGGGCTCCTAAAACCCTAGCAACCAGCAACGACTAACTGGACGGGAGAATAGCGGCGACTGAACGTGCTCGTGATGTAATATATTAGACTTACCTGAACGATGAATTAGTGATAGGATTAACCTAAGATGACCTAGAGAGTAATTTACTGTCGGCTTGTACTGCTGACGTCCCGAATTGCAGAAAAACGGACACAGGTGATGTTAGATAAAATAGAAAAGAAACAAGCCAATTTTAGTTTATGAAAATTTTACCGACTCTTATTAGTAGTGAGCAAGGTAGGAAGGAATAACGTAGTGTAGGAAGGGAAATATTACTAACCAAACCGTAACTTGTAACACAGCTTTAATTGAAGAACGTATCCTGGAAGAACCCCTGTAATTTTTAAAACAAAGCATACGGAGGAGACCCATAAATTTAACAAAAAATAAAAAAAAATTAATTTAGCAAGTAAATAAAAATATACACATACTAGGTTTAACCCATTTGTATATCCCATAACAACTGCTAGTGAAATTCAAGATAAGGTAATGTGTAGGACTTAATGTTAACCCAAACTATTGCCCAATCTGTCACCATAACTCGCTACACCAAACTATAATACCTTCCTGTTATGCAGAAACGTACAAGTACTTGAATTGGTTGTAAATTAGAAATGTCATGTGTATAAAAGCATGCCGCTCTAAGGAAAAATAACTAGTTTAGTAATACCAATACAGACCGAAAATTATGAAAATTCGAGCAAAGAATAGCGTTATGGAGGATAAGTGATTGTACAGTAGTTAACAGATGCGTTGGTTTGAATGGCGTTTATTGAAACGTGAGTAAGATAAATTATGAGCTGTTTAAGGTAGCCGAATGCAAATGCACAACTGACATGAATTAATTATCTAAGGAAGTGGAACTTACGGTTGTCGGGGACTTTACTGAATGCCAGCGTTCTCGTGGAAACAGTGCTGACCGGCGGGCTGTGCGAACGTCGCGGGCGAATGACGCCAGAGGGTCTGTGAAGCGGAATGAAGGCGAGCTTCCGGAATCGACGAAGACAGGTGAGTAGGGGTTTGCTGGGTTTATATACGCCTAAATCCCTCCCACAACTTCAGGCATACGCCTTCTATATATACACACGAGTGTATATTACTTTTTTTTGGGGGGGGGGGGGGGGGGGAGGAATCTTGGGAGAGTTCCCACACTTTATTCCCCAGGACTTGACCCCTGCCGGATCTCCCCTGTCGGCTGATGCAGAGCCGGCGCTATCGGAGTGTCGGCTCTGCTCTAAGCCTCCATGGGCCGGCGGGGAGATCAAAGATCTACCTCACCGGCCCACAGCAGCATGGAAGCAGGCAGGAGAGGACCTGGGGAGCTCTAGACAGAAGCTCTGCCAGGTTCCTCTCGCGAGATCTGAGCGTTGCTGTGGCAGGCAGAGTTCACTCTCCACTGGACCACCAGGGATGGCACATGACAGCAAGGATTCCACCCTCCCTACATAAGGTAAGAAGCGAGGGGGGATATTTACTTATCTGCCCCCACCTTCACAATCCCTCCAAATATACAGAGCACATACCTATACACATACAGAACCCTAACACAAACAGCACCCTCACACACAGCACACAAACAGCACCCTCGCACACAAACAGCGCTCACACACAGTACACTAACAGCACCCTCACAAACACACACATCACCCTCACACCAACAGCACACTCACACACAGCACACTAATAGCACCCTCACAAATACACGACACAAACAGCACCCTCACACACAGCACACTAACAGGACACAAACACCCACACAAACGGCACCCTCACACACAAACCGCACCCTCACACACACACACACACACACACACACACACAAACAGCAGTATGTGTGTGTGTATGTATGTATGTATGTATGTGTATATATATATATATATATATATATATATATATATATATATATATATGTACGTGTATATATATTAGCAGAAACCCTTTTTGGCTGCCCCATCTATTGTTGGCACTGCAGAGGTTTTCCTGTGCCTGGAGTACACAGAATTACATGTAACTATATATGGCCATACTTTGTTATACGGATTGCTTGCAGGTGAACCCCTAAATTCACCATACGAACAAAGTACCGAACAACCGGACCACTCTGATGTGAAGAATACATGTAATTTACCTCCCTGATTGCTTCTCCTATTCCCTTTCACATACGAGAAATTTTTATTTTTTTTATTTTTTTTTAAGCGTAGAGGGAGGGACTGACTCAAAAAGATGGTTAGAAACACATTTGACTTGAAAAGGAGCATCTTCTTTTTTTTTAGAGCTGAGTTCCTTTAAGTATATTTTGAGGTATTTGTTAACATTAATGTACTTACTATATGGTTTAATGTGGGAGGGGGGTTGATTTGAGTAAGTTTCCCTAAACTGTAATTGCCTTACAGAAAGCATGAAATTAATTGCTCAAAACTCCCGTTAACATTTCTTTAATGCAATCTAATACTGCTTACTGGGTCGTTTAAAATCAAGGTCAAGTTGAAATTGAAGTTTGATACTACAGTGAAATAAACAGAATCCATGAGGGCTGTTACGGATAGCTGAGCACTGGTTTTCATGACTTTGCATTTAAATATTGCTTTTAGCCTGACTTGGAAAATTCCCTTATGGCCCATCCTTCAAAATAAGCGCGGAGATCTTATCACAATTATGCTTCTTTTCTTCAGTATTCCATTTGTGCATTTGTTTATTCAGAATTTCCTTCCAAAGTCTACTGGCAACTAGTTTTGATTCTCTGTGTCACAAATACGTTATCCAGCTTTGAAGAACTTCACTTCTCTGGAAAGTACACCATTGATTAAAATATTAAAAATCTGTAAATTGTTTAAACCTTTTTTCCCCTCCATTTAAAAAAAAAAAAAAAAAAAAAAAAAAAAAAAAATTAGATTAAAGTGACACTATAGTTACCAGAACAACTACAGCTTATTGTATTTGTTCTGGTAAGTATAATCCCTTTTTCTTCAGGCTTTTTGCTGTACACACTGTATTTTCAGAGAAAATGCAGTGTTTGCATTACTGGCCACTCCTCAGCTGGCTATTATTGCTGGAAATGAGCGACCATAGAGTTGTCTTTCCTCTTTTCCTCTCTTTCTTGATATGCTACCATTTTGAATTTAAAATCATCACGTGTGCGCCCTGCCCTGACTTCCCTATCTTCATAATTAAATAATTCAGCCATCCGGTGTATCTCATACTGATATATTCTAATCAAGATGGGATACATAAAGTTGTAGTTTATATACATCAGTTAGGATTCCACTTGCAAACAGCTTGGATTGATTTAATAATAGTGCAGTGGCATATAAGCTGTTAGGTGGGAGGACAGACTATCCTTATTTGTATTTTTGTTTTGTTGTTTTGCAGGAATTTCAATTGTAGAGTTATTAACTCCTTAACAACGTAAGGACCAAACTTCTGGAATAAAAGGGAATCATGACATGTCACACATGTCATGTGTCCTTAAGGGGTTAAGGACAAAGCTAATGCTGGCATTCGAAGAACAACTACAGCCACCCAGATCACTTCATATCAATTAAATGCCCTGGGTGCAGTAGTACATTTGTTTTTAACCCTGCAATGTAAACCATTGCAATTTTTTCTCAAAACTGACAGCCACTAGAGGTGCTTCTGCGGCACTAACAGAGTAATACTATGTCAAGTGATGCGGTATTCACCATACGAAAGCATGGATGAATGTACGGAACTAACCGCGCATCATATCCTCAATGCTCCTCTATGATTGGCATTGGATAGACCGAGGGGTACTAGAGGGTATCTCATATGGTTATATTGTGCCTTAACATGCTGCCATTTTCCCACTAGTTTTTTACACAATGTAAAGTTTTGTGGTAAATAATAGCACTTTTTACATACACATTACATTTAAAATTTTAGAACATAAACATTACAAGTTAGAATTTTGATAGATTTTGACAGGCCTATGTCTCATTTTGGGGCATTGTAGCAGTTACCAGTAAATGCATATGCATACCATTTGTGAAAGACACTAAGGGGTATGTTATATTGAAAATTTTGAGCCGTGCTGCTACTCAATTGCTAGTATACTTTATATTCACAAACCCTGAAATTACAAACAAGCACAGGACATTTAAAAAAAAAAAAAAAGGGAAAAATCCACCCAGGAAGATGGTTCTTCTCACCAAAGAGGACTAATGATTGCTATCCTCATACAGCAAAGGTAGGCCAGTTGATGCAGTGAAAGATTTAATGTATTGTATTTTCTGCCTTTTTTTTTTTTTTTTTATACACACTAATGTACACCGTGACTATATTTATACAGAAAAACAAAAAACTTTCCTATAAAGCCAAAATCTTTTGTATCTATTTATGTACACATACGTGTGACCTGATATTTATGGTAAATACTATTAGAATACTATGCTATCTCTAACTGCAGGGTTTCTTTAACTAGCTTATCAGGCTGATGATTGTCTAGTAAGCAAGAAAAAGAGAATGTCAAATAAAATAAGACCATTAAATCTCAAATATGATGCAGCTTTATTTTTAGGTTTAACGTGAACCTGTCATGATGACTATGCCTTGGTGTCACTCTAATGAAAATAACATTTCCTCTATACATTATGCTAATAGCTAGTAAATGTATAGCTAAAAAGTAATGCTCTTTTATTTTGGGATATCCTCCTGCTGCATGCTGGGAATTTTATCATGCCGGTAATGTCCAGTTCAGGGCACCGTGCTAAATCTTCACTGAAATATATCTTTTAGTCTTAATGTTTTTCTGGTGGATTTTTAAAAAAAAAATTTGTTTATGTAAAAAAATAAATGTATAGACTACCTGGATGCGAACACATAATCTGTTGGTGACAAGTTCTCTTTAAGTGTCCTGTTAAATTATTTATTTACCTTTTTGTGGCTTAGTTAAGTCAGCGGAAATCCAAGAAGTACCCAAAGGATAAGCCCACATATTGCATTCTATTGAATTGTACGACAACAATCTAGTTCTCTGTCTTTGTGTTTTAGTGCAGTTTGCGATAAGACAGATCGATAATGTAATTGGAGATTTACACGTACAATGAGACCTTGGACCTGGTACATTTGGAGCCCTGTTCCTTTGTATTTACACTTCTTTTTTTTTTTTTTTAACGATTTTAAAACTTTCATTCATTAGTTTTATTGCTCAGTGTGCAAAGGGTGTTGCTTCTCTGATGTTAAATATTACTCAAAACAACAATGACATTCACTTAGGTAATCTTTTCTGACCATATATTTATTGAGTAAGTCACGCTCTGAAGAGGTTGTGTACTTTGGAATCATTTCTCCCTCCCGATCTCTTGCACGTTGTTACCTCAGAGTGCAGAATGGCAGAGATAGCGCGAGGTCATGAGGCCCCTGGGGCCAAGTCCCTTATTTGCGCCTCCCCACCCCCCAATCCAATTTCATGTCCCTGACAGTTTGCAGGTCTCATGTCAAGTATTTTGTTTATAATAGATCTATTTTAATAATATTAAAAACATGTCTGTGACAAATTCATTTTAAAACCAAAATACTTACTCTGTACAATTCACAAAACTGAGAATTGTCAGGAATTTAAGCTGGATTTCACATTTAAGGCATAAATAGCCAAGCTGAAAACACTTTCCAAGTTTGGTTATGTTTCTAGTTTGAATGTTTTCTCAATTTTGTGCCCTCCAGGGCAGCCTGTGCTCAGAGCCTTGGTAAAAATAGCTCTTGCTTGGGGAAAATGCCCCGTGTTTAGCACTGCACACACATATTTAATGTCGCTCTTGCTTGTTCTGTCTGGTTTCTCGTCTCTGGATTCCCCATAAATTGAGAGAGTATGCTACTTGTGGTGTTGAATATATGGTGGTAAGCTGCTGCTTGTGGTTTTGTGTTTGTGTGTGCTGCTTGTAGTATTGCTTGATTGTAAAGATGTTGCATGTGTAGGGGAAAGCTGTTTCTGGTATTGTTTGTTTATGGGAAAGCTGCTTCTGGTATTGGTTGTTTATGGGAATGTTGCTTCTGGTATTGTTTGTTTATGGGAATGCTGCTTCTGGTATTGTTTGTTTTATGCTACTTGTGGTGTTGCATGTTTGCAAGAACACTGCCTGTGGGTTTGCATGTTAGGGAAAGGCTGCTTGTGGTGATTGAGTGTTTTGGGAGGGGCTGTTTGTAATGTAGCGTGTGCAAAGCTCTGTGTGTATGGATGAAGAGGGTAAGTGATGTAGTCTGTTTGTGTGGGTTAATATAGGAGCTGTAGTGCGTGTGGGGAAAATAATGGCCGTAAGTTGTGTACGTGTGGCAGGGTAGGGGCTGTAGTGTGTGCTCGGGATAAATAAGGACTCTGTGTAGTGTGTGACTGAGAAATGTCTACAGTGTGTGCGGATAGGGGCTGCAGTGCATAGAGGGGTTGTGGTTGCAGTATGTGGCGGATAGGGACTGTATTGTAGAGGTGGGATATCGGTTGTATTGTGGCAGTGATCTCGGCTGTAGTGAGAGCTGTAGGGGCTGTAGTGTAGAGGAGGAGATAGATGCTGCAAGTGTTAGCTGGGCATGTAAAAAAATATATTAAATAAAGTTCAATGTCACCTAACTTGCTTACCTAGTGCAGTGAGGGGGAAAGTTGGTCCCTGGTGGTCTGGTGAGTTCAGTACCTGGTCTGCAGCCCCAAACGGTGCAGATCATGTGGAGTGCTACGTCAGGCTAGCATTCATTAAGAAATCAGTGTTGCTGTATTATCCCCCCACGGCAAATTTCTGATCCGCTCTAGGGAGTAATACACGCTGTTCCCTAGCCTGACCTGGTGGCCCACCAGGCAAAATGCTCTTGTAGAGTTTGTTTTGCAAGCATAGCACATAAACACAATCGTAACATAATCCATTTCGCAAAAATAGGTGTCTAAACTGGCAATTGCAGATGCTTCTTATTGCACTATATTGTTACATATTCACAATTAAAATACCATAGTTACTTACTCAGAAAGAAATGGAGAAAAGGGAAGGAAATTCACTGATTGCCTATTACTTGTTTAATAGCTACTAGCATTCAGCTGAATTATTACTTGCAATTACTGACAAATTGGCAAATGTTCTTTTGTTTTCTATAATAATTGCTGTAAATTTTCTGTTCGTGATAGAGTAGGTCATGTTGGCAAGCCAGTGTCTTTAGGCATATTTTCATGCCAATTTACGCTAAACTGTGCTTTGTATCCTATTAAGAGTTTAACAACAATATTTTTGTTGTATAGTAAAAGTATTGCCAAAAACACATTTATTTCTTCTAAATGTACAGGCACAATATGATGGTATGTATACATATTATAGAATTCTAGTAATCTGGTGAAACATAATTTATTCTGTTTAGCACTCTGGATGGACTTTGTTCAGTTAACTTCAAAGATAAAAACATTAGTACCATAAAACCGGTTACAAAGCATAATTTACTTCAAGAAACAAAACATGTTGACTCATTCATCTTTATTTCATTCTTTACTCATAAAAACATTTAAGAAGAGAGAGAGAGTAATGCAATAGAACATAGTGGAGAGTAAAAAGCAATCAATTAGAAAAATAAAATCTAATTTAATAAGGATAATTTAAACATTGTGGTCTGGTTTATATATGGGGCTAAGGTGTGAGATAACCAGTTTCCTTTTTTGTTTAATACAGGTTAATGTTCTAGCTGTCAGCATCTGCACCCGTGAGGCTTATCAGTCAATGAAGGAAAGGAATGTCGATGATGGACACATCATAAATATAAATAGGTAGGAGACTCTAATGTTTCGGGCTTCATTTGGTATGGTGTTATCATGCTACATGCCTGTGAACCATTTTAGCAGCTCTCTGTTTTGTGACTGATTCAGATTATGGTGTGCTTTTATTTTATCTTCATGATGCTTTTTATTAGTTTTCTGCTTCTTCAATGCACTTTTCATTTAATTTAAATGTAGATCTAGGTATGAGAACATAGCCCTACCCTAAACATTTGGCCATAAAAAAAGATTTCATTTATGAGAATTCAAAATGAATTTCAACTTTAAGTACAGAATACATGAACTGGAAAAATTCTCAAAGTCAACTGTGCTTTCAGTAACGCTACTTTGGCCTATGAAATTTTGCATTGGTGAATAGACCTGATAATCATTAAAGGATGCCTGAAGTGAGCTATTATACTCACCAGAACAAATACATTAAACTGTAGTTGTTCTGGTGACTATAGCGTCCCTTTAACATTTTTAGGAACCTGATCATCTCAGGTGTATTGGGTAAATCGCTGTACCCAATCCCATTGATTTATATATTAGAGGGTAGAGCCTTTGTTTTATCTGGTATACTTTTTAATTTTCGTTTTTACTGTTAATGTGGTTTTACTTTTGAAGTTTTGGCAAATTGAAAACCGAAACAAAACTGTTACATTTCAGTTTGTTTATGTTTATGTATTTATATGTGTGTGTGTGTATGTTTATTTGTATATTTGTATGTATAACCGTGACATTATAAATCTACATTATACATATTAGTATGTCTGATAAACTTAATTCCCCTGCAGGAATACCAAAGGTTGCATTTATATGCATATCAAAGTTGGTTCATACTAACCCAACCCTCCCAAAGAAAATGTAAAAACTATACGTACTTTAAATTTAGCTAAAATACATCATTGTTACGTCGTCATTTGGTGAGGATTTGCTTTTCACTGATTGATGTGCTTTTCCAAAATGATCATATATTGAAGCGTTCATTGAACATTTCTCATTTTAACTTTGATTCATGTATGTTAATCTAATGCCTACAAAAATAACTCTGGCTGCACATCTCCAAATACCTGGCTTGGCTGTTTTTTTTTGTTTGTTTTATGTTCTGTCCTTTTCCAGAAATCTGTTACAAAAACCACAAGCATAAATTCCATCGTAATTAGTGAGTTGTACCTACATACCATTGGCGCAATGCTATCTATCAGAGTTGTTATTCTTCATTAAACTAGGGTCTAAGCATTACCTGCTCTTAAGTACTAGTATGAAATGGATTCATTATGAGATTAAATGTGTTCCATTTCACGATCTGAAGTGATTTCACTATTTTTTGTTTTGTTTTTTTTGCTTGGGAGCTCTTGATTTCTACATCTATGCAAACTTTGTTACCTCTAAAGTGCTTTCCACGTTATCCACCTCATTGAACCATTTCAATTGTTATATGTTTTCTGATTGCTGCTTCATGGATTCAATGCTCATTTACTGCATCCACAAAAATTTGGGTCCGTTTCTTTATCACCAAATCATGGCTTCGTTTTTAGAGTGTCATCCCGCCTTTGTGCGTTTGTGCGACCTTTTCCATATGGAATGGTCTGAGTTGGACCTCATTTAGATTCTGTGATAAAATGTTATGAAGATTTCAGATTGTTTCATTCTTCTTATGATACATTAGATATAATGTACCTTTTATGGCATTATTGATTAAATGCCCAACTATCACTGTGCCATATTCTGAGGCACCCTTTTTTCATGTTACTTCTTTCTTAGCATGAGTGGTCACAGAGTACTGCCAAGTTCGATATCACATTTTTACTCCGCAACCAAATATGCTGTTACGGCCCTGACTGAGGGACTTAGGCAAGAACTTAGAGAAGAAAAGAGTCGCATCAGAGCCACGGTGAGTTTGATATATTTAATATTTAATGCTCTTGCTGGCTATAGTCATTTAATTTTCTTTCTTCCATTCTTCCATCCTTCTGAACTCTGAGTTAAGAGCATGAGCATAACACCACTGATTTGCCCATTACATTTATTGAATCACCAGTGTCCACTGATGCTAAAAAAAAAACTTGTCCGGATTAAGAATGTGGTGTCCCACTCCATGGGAATGTTAGTTGGTTGAGGACCACAACCTCAAAATTTATTACCATAGTCAAAGCATTCACAAACAATCGGACACGTGCCTGAGATCCGTCTCTCTCTTCAAATATTTCTAAGGTGCAATTTCTCCTTCCACATTAGCAGTATCAATTCCTTCCTTGTTTGGAGAGTTATTTTATTTTATTTCTTTTTTTTAAAACCATACTGGAGAATCAACGGGATAGGAAACGGGAACACAAAAACCAAAAAATATATATGTTTTGGCCAAAAAAGACACTAGGCATGCAAATGCATAATTGAGGTATTTTTGGGCTGAGAAATCTTATTTTTATTTTGTGTTCCTGTTTCAAATAAATCTACAATGTTCCACCTATCCTGTTGAACCTGTGGATTCTCCATTATTGTTGAAAAACAAACAAACAAACAAACAAAACACAACATAAAAACTGTCCTAACAAGGAAGGGTTACTTCCACCTTTTGAAACCTAGATCTCTGGTACAATGGGGATCCAGGTAAGTGTCGCTGTTTGAGAATGTTTTGACTCTTAGCAGTAAAAAAAAATGCTAGGGAACTCCTTGGTACCATGACGACTAGAGCAGGCTGTAATGGTTATAGCATTTAAAATGGTCATTTAAAAGTAACACAAAAACTTTAGCTTGTTTGTGTTTATGATGCCAGGGTACCATTCCTGCAAGCATATATTTCACTGACAAGATCGGGCTTGAAAGCAGAACTTGTAACACTGCCTACCAGTATGCCAGCACTATCTCAAGACTGCCCCTGCTTCTGTTTAATGGAGATTGCTCCCAGAGAGCATTGTCCGCAACCAAATCCACATCAGGAAGAGTAACCTTTTTATAGATTATGCTTTAAATCCGTATTCTGCTTGTTCGACATATTGGTCATGGATAAGACTAAAGGGATAATACCCTGGCACCATAACCACCACTTCACTGAGCTGGGAAAAATAATAAAAAAAATAAATAAAAAAATAACACTAACTTTATATACTATATATAATTTACACACACACACTTCTTAATGCACTTTGGTGGTTATGGTGCCAGGAGTACCATGGTATCCTCCCATTGTAAGTAGTCAAAATAATTTTACAATGGTTTGAGTTTGTACCTACAGTCAGCTGGACACCACTCCCTGCCTCCATTACTTACAACAGAAAGACGGAAAAAATGCATAGATGATGCGTAGTGTACATTAAGCTATAGTGTCTACAAAGGCTACATTTTCTTTCATTATTGAACTTGTAACACTATGCATATTCTATCGTAATAGCTTTTTCCTTTTCTTTCTTTTCTATAACATTTAGATTTTCATCCTGCTTTATTTTCCCTGCTTTGTTAATATAGGTAATTTCATGTTTTAAATTGCTTTTGTGCCAGAATAAGACTCATTATTGGTCCCCATGGCAATTTACAAAAGTGATTCTTAATGTGTTCTCTATTTTCTTCCTGTTGACATTCAGCTGTTTATTCTGTTAGTAAAAGAAAAGTCAAAAAGACTATTACTTGTTTTCCTTCTTTTATGATTTCAGAGTATATCACCGGGTTTGGTAGAAACCGAATTTGCTTTTAAACTTTTTGATAAAGACCCAGAGAAGGCAGCAGCCACGTATGAAAGTATCAAGGTATGGGAATCGTTGAATTAAAATAAATACAATTCTATTTATATAAAACACATACAGCGATCTCGTTATACTAGGCACATGGAAATGGATTCAGTATGCACTCTCAGCTAGTATATGTAGAATTCGAAGAAAAATATTAACCAGGATCTTGGAGTACATTTGAATTGGTCTTGGATAAAGTAATAAGAACACGTAATACTGTGATATTTTTCCCTTTTGATCTTAAGCTTATATATTTTTAAAATTAAAAAAATAAAGGCACTGCAATTTTATTTATCTTGGAGGGGGATACTGTGCTTATTTGGCTTTTTGACCAATGCATATGTTTGTACATATCAAAGGGATTCTATAGTCTTGGAATACAAATCTGTTCGCGATGTCTCTCTTTGCGCTGGCTTGGCACTCCACCTACTCTGTTGTCATCCAACAGAGAGGGGGACTAATTTGCATGCGCTGCAAGTGCATTAGGCCTTCCCCATAGGAAAGCATTGCTTCAATGCTTTCCTGTGGTTATTTTACTGATGGTGAATGTCCTCATGCAGAGTGTGAGGGTGTCTAGCGTCTGATACGCTACCAAAAGTCCAAATAGCGACCAGGGAGACTTTAGTGGCTATATTGTCTTAGTCCTGTAATGCCATTATTGCAGTTTCTCAAAAAATGCAATGATTTACATTGCAGGACTAAGTGGGACTGGGGCACTGCATCTAGACCACTTCAATGAGATGATGTGGTTTGGGTCGCCATAGTGTCCTTTTAAATGGAGAAAGGAGATGCTGGTTTGATGGGCATGCAGATTGACAAACCTAAACCTTGATTGATACCCAAGGGGAAACCAGAAGGACAGTCCTGACTTAAAAACCAGTGCAGCAATATTCCAGGTATAGCACTGTAGTGTCACAGGATGGCATCAAAGGCATACATACATTGGGAGTATTGTTGTACACAGAAGATGAACACGATACGGGGTATATAAGAGTAGCACACGTCAGGTTTATTTAAAAATAATAATTTTACTACAACGTTTAACAGAGATTGTCAATAAAAAGCTTTGTAAAAGGTGTCACAATAGGTAAATACCATGTGATGTCTTTAATATACTTTTGCCTGACAATTTTATTTTCTGGGATTGCTAGTACACTTAGCAGACATACCAAATTCAAAAATGTTGCATGTTTAAATTATATGTTACTTGTATTTTGTGTAACTACCAAAAATAAACCAGTCTATAGAGTAACAAATTCCTCTGCTGGAAGCTACAAATAACTTTTAAAACTGCCTGTAGGTTTGTTTAAAATGTAAGCTCACATCCTGCTTTCAAACAGTACAGGAACCTTCAATGGGTTATATCATAACTAAAATCAGGGAGAGGGAGGAGTGAATGGACTTAGAATTAGAGTGGCATAGAGAATTATTAATACCTTTATTTTTTAAATATATGATTTAACTGTATTGTATGTGGGCATTATGCTAAAGTGCTCAAATCTAAAATATTTTTTTTAAAGGCAGAATGAATAAGTGGAAAATAAAAATTGTGTTATTTAATCATTTTAATTTTTAGATTTGTCTGCAGTGCAAGCTATACACAAAATTGTTGTGTTAAATGTTTATATGCTAGATATATATTTTTTTTATCGAAAAGTTAATAGATAGTGAAGGTGTTACTAAAACAAAAGGATAAAATTTGTTCTTCCAGTGGAAGACAAGAAAGTAATTTCTACATGTATGCTTTGCAATATTGCGAACATGTTCACTCCTGTCCGATAAGTTTTCTTGCTGGGTATATTCAATGTATGAGGCAGTGTGCACCCCACCCATTCAGCCACAGGAGTTGTTGAGATTGCAGTCAGCAGCATGAACGTTATTTATGCTTGTTTTAATATTTTATTCCTACCTTGTATTTTGCGATCATTCTCAGAAAGCCAATCTATTTTGGATAGTTTAACATTAAAGCATCTCTTTAATTTAAATTTGTATTTGTACTTTAACTTTAAAATATGGTTCTAGTGGTTCTTCATTTATGACACACGTGTTGGTTTTAGTATGAAAGTAGTTTGTCTTGAATTAGCCTATCATTGTAATTTGATCCCATATCCATAATTTCATTCTATTTCTACGAAATTAAAGTGGAAATGTGTTTTTTTTTTTTTTTTTTTAATTCTCCTATGCATTATATTGCATTGCATTTTATATGAATTATAAAACATTTTCTTTTTTTTAATCCCACAGTGTCTGAAAGGTGAAGATATTGCTAACTCAGTGATTTATGTTCTCAGTGCTCCTCCACATGTCCAGGTCAGTTGCTAGATCGCATGCTGCTAGGGATGGATAAATTAAAAACCAGAGTTAGTCAGATTTTCAAAATATATATTTGTGGTTTAAACAACAATGTGAATAGTTGGGTCAGATGAATGTTACTTATAAGATGTTTGGTTGTGAGAGTTGTACAGTGCCAGACAAATGAACTTTGCAACATAGCTTTAAAGGAACACAATAGGCACCCAGACCACTTGAGCTAATTGGTACAGTATCCCTATTGCCTTTAGTGCGGCAATGTTAAACATTGGTTGAACATTGATTCAATGCTTTCCAATGGGGAGGTCTAATGTGCGTGCATCAGCGCCGCTTGGTGCGGGGCATCGTAGGAACCACGACCCAGCGCCGAGGGACATCACCGCTGAGGTAGGGTAAGTAAATGAAAGTTTTTTTTTTTTTAAACCGTTAAATTACCTGGGTGGGGTGCAAGGGAAGGGGTTGGCAGAGGGAGCTATAGTGCCAGGAATACAGGTTTGTATTCCTTGCACTTATAGTATCCCTTTAAAAGTTTTGATACCGGAGAAACTGACGGAAGCCAAGCACAGAGAGATGGACACAGGCTTCTTCAGGAAGGAAGAGATTCTTTATTCGATTCACCGAACGGGACTCAGAGGGACTAATGTCACCAAAATACAACAAGATCTGAGCCCCGGACAATAGTGTAGGCTCCTTATATAGGCATGTAACTCCTCCCATAATAAGCTCCACCCACACATACTCTTACCCAATCAATCGAACAAGAACTAACTTCCTGTTTGACCACATGGCTTGCCCAGCACAATGGAGGAGGGGAATACTACATCCTGTATTCTCGCACATGCTCCGTACACTACTGATTGTATCTTTGCCACGTGCAACCAACCGACCGATACACCAGTGTATGAACGTACACATGCCACGTGGTAATCTCGGCCTACTAAATTTATTTTCACCAAGATTCCACCACATTCCCCCCTTTGATGCTTCTGATATTTTCACAATTCCAGAGGCATCACTTAACCATAGTTTGCATATACCTCAGGTTGCCATGAACCAGACCAGACTTTGCGATTCCCTAAAGACATGAATCCCTCAACATTCCTCTTCCTGTACTGGTTCTCCCTGATCTAGAGCCTCATATCTATATATGGCCATTATCTGTGCAGCAGCCTTTCTCTCTGCTATATTTTCTATAATGCCCTGCACAGATCTAACTACCAAAGGAATAAGACATGGCAGGAGAAGACACAGCATTAAGATCAGCATGACTCCGCCTACCAATGCCTTAAGTCCTCCAAACTGCTCATACTAATTACCAAACCAACTACTTGGATTATACCCTTTCCATACCTGAGTAGGCACATGCGCTAGTTTAACCATATGGCTAGTAAGCTCAGCTATTGCTTGCCCTTCATCATCTATTTGAAGACAGCAATTGCTTAGGTTAAACGTCCCACTTACACCTCCCTCTACTGCCAATAGGTAATCCAAAGCTAATCTATTTTGGTAAACTGCTGTCCTCATCCTAGTATTATGCTTCGCTAGGAGATTGAGCGTTTGGCGATGTCTCATTGGTAATTATCTCAACCACTGCCTGTAACCTTATAATACGGTTGAGCATATATATTGGGGTTCTATATCCAAAAGTACCATCCTCTGCCCACGTAGCTGGCCCATAATAATCTATAATACGCTGGGGAGGCCATTCATTATCTTCCCAGGTACCTATCTCTAGGGGTCCTCATTTCTTCCTATGATTCACATCATATACTTTAACTCCCAAAGTCTCTCCTGTTTCAATTGGCAACAAGAAGGATGGTTTGAGCATACCTAACACACATGCCCCTTCCCAGTCCTGTGGTAACTCCGAATAGGCTTTCTTACCACAGATCCAGTACAAATTTGCTGGGGCTTTCCAACTAGATGTAATAGATCAAACCACACGTCCTTTAAATTGGTATAACTTGCAAATGGGTTAGGTGGTTCTGAGACATTTGAAGCCGACCACCAGGTTGTATTCTTTGTATTATCATCATAAGCTTTTTGCCCTAGACAAGTCAGTTCTCCTACAGATGTATTAAACATTATTCCTTTCCTTGCTATGCAAACATAACCTATAATGGAGGTCTTTAATCGCCACTCAGATTTACCTCTAACACTCATTTGATAATCGGTTTGAGAAGATGTTATCTGTTCAATTGTCTCAGAACCAGAATACATTACCTCCTTTGCTTCCCAGGGCCATTGGCCTCCCATATTATGTCAGGGTATTTATATCGGCAGACATTTTGTGCTATGATAGAAATACAAAGTGTATATTCTGAAGTCATTGCTAAACAGACCAGACTCCATTTTGTTTCAAGTTAACAAAGAGACACAGAACTTCTTTCCTTTCTCTAAAACTGACCGCTTTCCCAGGGCTAAGAATGTCTTGTATAAACAACCCAAGTGATAAGAGACTGTCTAGGTACTAATGGAATATAAATAAATTCTATATCCAGACATATGTGACAGAGGATTAAATAATTAAATTTTACTTTCTATACCTAACAAGATCCCATTATATTTCGGGGTCATATGTGGTATTACAGGCTGTCATATTAGGAATTATTACCGAAAATGGAGACGCATAGTCTGAAGAAATTTCAGAAAGACCCTTTGATCTGAAAGGAAACCTAAGTTATAGCCACCATATAGATAACGTAAATGACGTCAAAAATAGCCACCAGGAGAAGTTAACTCTTTCCTGGATAGGTATGTGTAGTGGAACAAGGCTGCCATCTAGAGTCCAAATACTGAAATGGTTACCTGGAAAAATAACCACACCCCACATTTGTGATTGGCTATCACCTAAGGAATTTCCCCTTTAAAAAGTTAAGACAAGGGAAGAGATGAGGGTCGGACATTCAAAGATTGAAGAGAAAGACATTACAACACTCTGGGGATTCAGAGAGATCCAGGCAGAATCGGGTGATCAGAGTAACCAAGAAACTCTTACACTCCATGCAGAGAAAGAGACCCATGACACTTAGCTACCTGAGGATATCTGATGAGAAAATATCTACTTAACTGGTAAATATACAGGCATTTAATTAATTAATTTAAATTAATTAAAATTAATAGCATGATATATGACTGGATAAATCATGATTAGATTTCATATTTAGAAATCTTAATTATTAAAGAATATATATATTGTTATAGCATCCCATCTGCAGCTGGGATTAATATAGCCATTAATGTATTTGTGTGATTAATATCACGTTAGCATATCATGACCATTTATCCAGCTGTATTGATTGGCTCTAAAATAAGATAAAATATCTATTTAGACAAATTAATTAAAATATCAGCTTATGTAACATAGTAAGATTTCTCATTGGATGCAAGGAAATGTTTAAAGACTATGACTGGTTAAATATTATTTATTTAAAATTACATAAAAGTAGATCTTAATTACTTAGGAGGTCTAGCCAGCATTGCAAGGATTACTTCTGCCAGAAAGTTTTTACTGCAGCTCTAAGGAATGCTCTGTCTCCCTGTGAAACCTTCTTTGTCTCTGTGAAAGGGTCGTAAATCAATCTTGACACCTAATGTGTAGATTCTAAACTACGTCTTAGTCATTAGGAGATGTTTTTAATTACCATATTGTATTGCATATTAATGTTATAATGAAATTCCATTGATTATTATCATGCATGTTACTTATATCATTATCATTTGAATATAAAAATTATCTATTTTTGTAACAAATCTGTGACTTAATTATATGGTTTACATTTTCACTTATAACGATAAACGTTCTTAGGGATCTGAGAATTGAAAATCGTGGGCAATTTCTCATCTGTTTACAATTATTATCCCATAAATATCCCCACAATTAGTACCTCCACACACATAGCAGTTGGTCACATTAAGACTACCAGCAATACTTTCGGCTAGATCAATAAACAGGTTCTTAGCATTATGGGGAATCTTATTTTCTACACTCATCTCTTCATAAAAAGAATGGAAAACTTGATGAGTTTGGGATGCTACAGTATCGGTCTCTATCCCTATAAATAATATTGTCCCAGGATCCAAACCCGTCCCATATATCTGAAACCCAAATAAGGTTCCGAACATATCTATAAATTGTTCAGGATTATTAATAAGTATATGGACTGGGTTACATTCCATAGACTTACAATATGGTTTGGTAGGCAACTTAGTAACAATCATATCCCTATCTACTGTCTGTCCCCAAGTTGCCCACCCTACACAAGACCAATATGGACAATAATTATAATCCTTATCTGGGCATTTTGGATTTACATACTTGTTTCTACTACTGGGGCAAATATACTTATCATTGGACCCATACGCTCTTTCCCATTTAAGATCCCCGCATACATTCCACGGTTTTCTACCACTTGATATCGCCTTACATGCATCTAATAGCAGAACACCCGAAGAATGTACGGTTTCTAATACTGTCTTATTTATTAGGGTCCCCTGTGAGTCTCCATTCCGGAGGGTCAACCAAATTGTACGGGGTTGATACTCTGGATTGAAGCACTTAGGTTCTCCTACTCCTAAATGGCATACACTATAATCTATACCTAAGTATCTACACCTAGATACATATCATTTACACTCATATTGTGAATGCCAAATAAGGGTCTGGGAAATATGATTACCTGTTATAGTAGTCTTAATGCAAACCTCACAGCTAGGTGTGTCGGTACCTCTACCTTCCTGAATAATTAAAAACACACATATATACATTATAAAACACATCACTCCTGACATCTTTGTCCTCATTCTTCGACCGTGCGATGGCACCTCAGCTTCCAGGTTGTAAGGGCTGCAAGGAATGGAGTTCTGCAGGTCCTCTCTTCCCTTCACAGAGGTCCCTTCAAGACACTCTGGCTACCGTGTTTCTCCGAAAATAAGACCGGGTCTTATATTAATTTTAGTCACAAAAAACACACTAGGGCTTATTTTCAGGGTAGGGCTTATTTATTTACGGTACCGGTATGTACATTGAACCCCCCCTTTAATTAATCCACCCCCCCTTTAATTAATCCACCCCCCCTTTAATAAATCCACCCCCCCTTTAATAAATCCACCCCCCCTTTAATAAATCCACCCCCTCTAATTAATCCACCCCTCCTTTAATAAATCCACCCCTCCTTTAATAAATCCACCCCCTCTAATTAATCCACCCCCTCTAATTAATCCACCCCTCCTTTAATAAATCCACCCCTCCTTTAATAAATCCACCCCCTCTAATTAATCCACCCCTCCTTTAATAAATCCACCCCCTCTAATTAATCCACCCCCTCTAATTAATCCACCCCCCCTTTAATTAGTTCACCCCCCCTTAATTAATTCCCGCAACGCTCCTCCCGCCGGGCCGCAAAGGTAAAATGCTTAGGTCTTATTTTCGGGGTAGGGCTTAAATTGCAGCCCACCCCGAAAATTCAGCTAGGGCTTATTTTCGGGTTAGGTCTTATTTTCGGGGAAACATGGTATGTCACGTGGGTAAGTGGTCAGGCTTTATTATGGCCGTCAAAACACTTACTTGCTGATCTCTTTAAACACACTTGAAATCCCGATATCTCCTCGTCACTCCGAGTCGTGCGCTTTAACCGGATCGTGCAGGGATTCTCTGGATCTGGTGTAGCTTGCCAAGAATCTACTGATGCTGGTTTAACCCTGGAGTGATGAATCCACAGAGTCACTTCGCCCACCTTTATAGCTGTAGGGGTAGACAAAAGAACAACATAAGGACCCCTCCACTTAGGCCCCAACGGTACACTGTTCGACTCTTTTACTTGATCTCCTGGATGATAACTATGAACAGGGGGATAAATATTCACAGGTAATCTATCTTGTACCCATTTCTGTACCTCCTCCATAGTTTTACCCAACTCTAAAACCTGCTGCCGGGTAATTCCTTCTCCCAACTGACTCAAATCCCCCCTTAAGTTACCAAGTACGGGAGGTGGACGACCATACATGATTTCAAAAGGTGAGAGACCCATCCTTCTGGTAGGTGTACTACGAATACGCAACAGAGCTATGGGCAAAAGAACATTCCACTTAAGCTGAGTCTCTTGACACATCTTTGCCAATTGGTTCTTAATAGTTCTATTCATCCTTTCTACTTTCCCAGAGCTCTGAGGTCTCCTACAAAACTTTCAAATCCTACTCCCACCTTCACTTCCTTTCTATCCTTCTGCTCCTAGCAGCTGGTGATGTTTCTCCAAACCCCGGTCCCCTCTCAACAAACACAGCACATACTAACCCAAGGACCCACACTAATCTCATACCCATCTCATGTTCCTCTAGATCCTCCTTCAATACTGCCCTCTGGAACGCACGCTCTGTTTGCAATATAACTAAATCCACTGCTGTCCATGACTTCTTCATCTCTCGTTCAATAGATTTACTAGCCTTAACAGAAACCTGGCTCTCCCCCTCTGACACTGCCACCCCTGCATCTCTGTCCTTCGGTGGTCTCCAACTTACCCACAACCCAAGAAACTCTGAATGTAAAGGTGGTGGTGTTGGGTTTCTCCTCTCCCCTCACTGCTCTTTTAAACCTCTTCCCACCCCCCTTCCCTCTCTTTCCCGTCATTTGAAATACACTCAATTCGCCTTTTCAAACCCTTGTCTGCTAACATTGCTGTTATTTACCGTCCCCCTGGTTCCCCTCTTCTCTTCCTTGACCACTTTGCTGCCTGGCTACCCTATTTCCTCTCTTCTAACATTCCATCCCTAATTCTCGAGGACTTCAATATTCCTATAAACCCACCTTTGACCTCTGCAGCCACTAAACTACTTTCAATGACTTCCTCCCTCGGGCTATCGCAGTGGGCAAATTCTCCCACCCATGTAGCTGGCAATATCCTTGACCTAATCTTCACTTATGCATGTACAGTAACTAATATCTGCAACACTCCATATCCACTCTCTGATCACCACCTCTTATCATTTGCTCTTGTGTACCCCCTCACCCAACGACCTCAGCCTAACCCCCCTCAACTCAGGAGGGACCTTAATTCTCTTGATCTCCAACAGTTGTCAGCTGACATTGATTCACAACTGCTGTCCATCCCTTCCCTCTCCTGTCCTTCACTGGCCATCTCCATATATAACTCTACTCTTACATCTGCCTTGAACACTGCAGCGCCACTACAAACAAGCACCTCGAAGAGGACCCGCCCCCAACCATGGCATACTAAATTAACGCGCTACCTGCAAAGATGCTCCCGTTGTGCTGAACGCTCCTGGAGGAAGTCTCGTACCCAATCAGACTTTCTCCATTATAGATTCATATTGTGTTCATACAGTGCAGCCCTTGCCCTTGCCAAACAGTCCTATTTTTCCTCTCTTATTAGTTCATGTTCCCGCAACCCCAGGCGTCTCTTTGACACCTTTAATTCTCTTCTTCGCCCTGCTGTGGCCACCCCCAAAACTAACCTTACTTCTGATAACTTTGCATGTTACTTCACTGACAAGATTGAACAGCTAAGGAAAGAATTCTTCCCTCCTTGCCTTTCTGTTTCTCAATCATACATAGATCATGCCTTTCCTACCCTTCAGACATTCTCCCCAGCTACTGACCAAGAGGTGGCTGCTCTTCTTTGCTCCTCTCGCCCCACCACTTGCCCGCTCGATCCTGTCCCATCTCACCTTATCAGATCTCTCTCCACTTGTCTTGTGCCTTCTCTAACACACATCTTCAACTGCTCGCTCTCTTCTGGCATCGTCCCTGCTGACCTTAAACATGCCACTGTAGTGCCTATACTAAAAAAACCATCCCTCGACCCATCTACCCTCTCTAACTACCGTCCCATATCCCTGCTCCCTTTTTCCTCAAAGCTTCTGGAAAGACTTGTCTTTACCCGTGTGTCTCATTTCCTCAATTCCAACTCTCTCCTTGACCCCCTTCAATCTGGCTTCCGCCCTCTCCACTCTACAGAGACTGCCCTTATCAAAGTCACTAACGACCTAATCGCAGCTAAATCCAAAGGCCACTACTCCATACTAATTCTTCTTGACCTCTCAGTGGCCTTTGACACCGTTGATCATGCTCTCCTTCTTCAAACTCTTCAATCACTTGGTCTCTGTGACTCTGTCCTCTCGTGGTTTTCCTCTTATCTCTCCCAACGCTCATTCAGTGTCTCCTTCTCTAATGATACCTCCTCCCCTCGTCCTGTCTCGGTTGGAGTCCCCCAAGGCTCCGTCCTTGGTTCCCTTCTATTTTCTCTTTATACTGCCTCTCTTGGCAAACTTATTACCTCTTTTGGATTCCACTACCACCTGTACGCCGATGACACCCAGCTATATCTCTCCTCCCCGGACCTCTCCCCTGCCGTCCTGCAACGTGTCACTGCTTGCCTTTCTTCCATCTCTGATTGGATGTCCTCCCGCTTTCTGAAACTCAATCTCTCAAAAACTGAGCTCCTTATCTCTCCTCCTCCTAATACTGATCCTCCTCTTTCGCTCTCCCTTCAAGTTTGTGGTACCAACATCAGTCCATCCTTGCAAGCGCGCTGTCTTGGCGTCATACTTGACTCTGGTCTCACCTTTGAGCCTCACATCCAGCATGTTGCCAAATCCTGTAGATTTCATCTTAAAAACATAGCCCGCATCCGCCCCTTTCTTGCACCAGATACTACCAAGGAGCTTGTCCATGCTCTAGTAATTTCCCGCATGGATTACTGCAACCCTCTCCTGATTGGTCTTCCCAAAAGCCGTACTGCACCCCTACAGTCCGTAATGAACGCTGCTGCTAGACTGATTTTCCTCTCTAGTCGTTTCTCTCACACCTCACCCCTCTGCCAGTCCTTACATTGGCTTCCTGTATGCTATAGGAGTCAATTCAAGGTACTTACTCACACCTATAAAGCACTGAACAACTCTAGCCCCTCTTATATCTCCTCACAGATCCATAGGTATGTCCCTTCTCGGTCTCTCCGCTCTGCCCGTGACCACCTCCTGTCCGTTGTCCGCACTCGTACGGCCAACTCGCGCTTGCAGGACTTCTCGCGGGCGGCTCCCTTCCTATGGAATAGCCTGCCTACCGCCATCAGACTCTCCCCTAGTCTTGCATCTTTTAAGAAGTGCCTTAAAACCCATCTCTTTAGGAAAGCTTATGGCCTCCAAGACTAACCAATACCTCACATACCTGTCTCCTGCCCTCTCCTAAAGGGCAGTCCACCTTATTTGATTGCAAATTCCTGTCCTAATGTGTTTTACACCCCACCTCCTATAGAATGTAAGCTCGATCGAGCAGGGTCCTCTTCAACCTATTGTTCCTGTAAGTGTATTTGTAATTGTCCTATTTATAGTTAAATCCCCTTCTTAATATTGTAAAGCGCTACGGAATCTGTTGGCGCTATATAAATTGCAATAATAATAATAATAATAATAATATGCCGTATGAAGCTTCCACTTAATACCAAGCATATGAGTCAGTTGTTGTAGGCACTGGTGAACAAAGGCTGGACCATTATCCGATCCTATAGAACATGGTAGTCCATATCGGGGTATTATTTCTCGCAACAGGAATCGCACAACTTCTCCTGCTTTCTCTGTATGAGGACATGCTTCTACCCAACCTGAGTAGGTACACACAACTACTAGTAGGTAGCGATGTCCACCGGATTTAGGCATTACCGTATAGTCTATTTGAAGATCGGACATAGGGAGTCCCCCCATATACTGGACTCCCGGTGGTTTTACTGGTCCTTGCCTTGCGTTATTCTTGGCACATATCACACATCTTCGTACAATGGCTTGAGTCAAGTTGGACAATCTTAGTATGTAGAAATGTTTCCTGAGAGATTCTTCCATACTATCTCTTCCAGAATGTGTCCCGTTATGATAGTTCTGGACAATTTCTACAGCTAATGATGCTGAAATAACTATTCTTCCATCTTCTAACTGATACCAATTGTTCTCCAGGTACTTCCCAGCTTCAGTCTTTAACCACTCCTCTTCTTGAGCTGTATAAACTGGAGTCCATTGAGACAGTGGAGTCGGTATAAGAGCAGCTATATGTTCCACATACTCCTGTCTTCCTGATTCAGCGGCACGCTTAGCTGCATTATCTGCCATCCGATTTCCTTTGGTTACATCACCATCTCCTTTCAGATGCGCCCGACAATGTATGATACCAACTTCTTTCGGTTCCCACACGGCTTCCAGTAGTTGTAATATCTCAGCTGCGTACTTGATTTCTTTACCCTCTGAGTTCAATAATCCTCTTTCTTTATACAAAGCTCTGTGGGCATGAGTGGTTAAAAACGCATACTTGGAATCCGTGTAGATGTTCACTCTTAAACCTTCAGCCAATTGTAACGCTCGTGTGAGTGCAATTAGTTCTGCCTTCTGTGCCGATGTTCCTTTTGACAATGGCCGAGCTTCTATCACCTTGTCTATGGTTGTTACTGCATATCCTGCATAGCAAATCCCTTCTTTCACATAACTACTGCCGTCCGTATAGTACTGGACATCAGGGTTCTGAATGGGAAAGTCACGAAGGTCGGGTCTACTTGAGAACACTTCATCCATCACCTCCAGGCAATCATGTTGACTCTCAGTAGGCTGTGGCAAAAGGGTAGCTGGATTTAAGGTGCTAACAGTCTCTCTAGGTGCACTCTCGGGTTCTCACACAACATAGCTTGATACTTAGTCATGCGGCTGTTACTAAACCAATGATTGCCTTTATAGTCTAGCAACGTTTGTACTGCGTGCGGGACTCGCACATAGAGTTCCTGACCCAGAGTAAGTTTATCAGCTTCGGCTACCAGCAGGGCGGCAGCAGCTACGGCTCTTAGACAAGGTGGAAGACCACTGGCCACTGCATCCAATTGTTTGGACATATATGCAACAGGTCGTTGCCATGATACCAAGTACTGTGTCAATACTCCCACAGCCATTCTTCTTTGCTCGTGTACATATAAGTAGAATGGTTGTGTGTGATCAGGTAGACCTAATGCTGGGGCACTCATCAAAGCCGTCTTCACAACTTCAAATGCCTTTTGCTGTTCAGGGGTCCACAGGAAGGGATCGTGTTCTGTACCTTTTTATAGCTGCATAAAGAGGTTTCGCCAATATCGCATAACTGGGAATCCATATCCTACAGAAGCTTGCTGCCCCCAAGAATTCCCACACTTGTCTTCTATACTTGGGTATTGGTATTTGTCATACAGCTTCTTTTCTCTCTGGCCCCATTATCCTTTGACCTTCAGAGATATGGAATCCCAGATACTTGACAGTTGGCTGACACAACTGAGCTTTCTTCCTGGACACCTTGTATCCTGCCTTCCAGAGAATGTGTAGTAAATCATGTGTTGCTTGCTGACATATTTCTCTTGTAACTGCCGCTATCAACAAATCTACGTATTGCAATAGTACACACTCTCCTGGGATGGACTTGAAATCCAGTAAGTCTTGACTTAAAGCTGATCCAAATAGGGTAGGTGAATTTTTAAACCCTTGGGGCAGCCTTGTCCAAGTCATCTGGCGTTTCGAGCCCGTTACAGCATTTTCCCATTGGAATGCGAAGATACACTGGCTTTCCGCAGCAATTCGAAGGCAAAAGAAGGCATCTTTGAGATCTAGGACAGTAAAATAGGTAGCCCCGCCCGGAATTAAAGCAAGCAGGTTATACGGATTGGGCACAACTGGGTGTATACTTACGACCGCATCATTGACTGCTCTCAAGTCCTGCACAGGGCGATACTCATCTGTACCGGGCTTTTGAACAGGCAACAATGGGGTGTTCCAGGGGGAAGTACAGAATTTTAGGATACCATACCTTATGAACTTATCCAAATATGATTGTATATTCTTCTTGGCCTTTTGTGGGATATGATATTGTCTTAAGCTCACTGGATAAACCCCAAGTTTCAGTTCAATTCGAATTGGTGGAATATTGCGAGCAAGTCCTGGTGGGTTGTTCTCTGCCCATACTCCTGGTATATTGAACAAGGATTCATCACTCTTAGGGTTTTGGCTAGTCAACACTGTATAAAGTCGCCACTCTTCTTCCTTTGGTACAGATATTGTCATTATACCTGAAGGTCCATTGAACTTTAAAGATGTTGTTCCATTAGGTAGAAACGTTATCTGTGCTTGTAATTTTGACAACAAATCACGTCCTAGCAGTTGGACTGGACATTCAGGCATATAAAGGAATTGATGTTTCACTACGTGGCCTCCCAATGTACAGAGTCGACTTTTAAGAGCCGGTTTAGCAGCACTCCTTCCAGTTGCTCCTATTACGGTGATAGTTCTTCCAGATGGAGGAGCAACTAGGTCAGTCACCACCGAATGTTCAGCACCAGTATCAATCATGAAAGCACTCCTTTTTCCCCCCTATTGCTACATCGACCATAGGCTCCGCTCGGCCAAGGGGGATGGAGCCCGGTCGGTATCAATAGTCCTCCATGACTGTGTCAGCCAACCCCACAAAGTCCCTATCTTCTCTATCGCGGGATCTCTGCGCTGCTGGATAGTACCTGTCTCCACTAACACTTACTCTATTATTACCACTATTCCCTCCAGGACCTCCTCTACCTCTCTCTCTGCCTCTATAATTACTATATCCTGCCCTAGGTCTGTCTCTCTCATACTGTTCCCTTTGTGGACACTCACTTCTCCAATGCCCTTCTTCCCTACAATATGCGCATTGGTTCCTACTCAAGGGTTCCCTATTCCATTTACTCTCGCCTTTATCCGTTCCCCTATAACACTTCCTTTTCCCTTCTATCTACGCCTGTGATAGTTACCGCTAGCATATCTGCTTTTCTACGCATCTTACGCTCTTCCTCCTTCTTTGTCTCTGTTTCCCTGTTCATGTACACTTTATTCGCTACCTCCATTAGTTGGGTTATGGACATCCCTACAAACCCTTCTAACTTTTGTAGCTTGCGCTTTATATCTCCGTAGGCTTGGCTGACAAAGGCAGAGTTAACCATCCGGGAATTCTCAGGAGCCTCTGGATTAAAGGGGGTATACAAACGGTATGCCTCCAATAATCGGTCATAAAAGACACTGGGCGAGTCATCACATTTCTGTAATACCTCAGCCGTCTTAGACATGTTAATCGCCTTCTTCCCTCCAGCTTTCATGCCAGCAATAATAGCGTCCCTGTAAGCTTTTAAATGGACCATGTCTGCGCCATTGACATTCCAATTTGGATCGGTGTTTGGATAATGGGCTGCAGCCCATGCTGATTTTGTGTACGGGCCACTTCTTCCAGCGCTTTAATTGCCGCTTGATTTATCCTTGTCCTTTCCTCATTATTACACAATGTCATCAACAATTGCTGGCAATCAGCCCAAGTGGGATTATGTGTCTGGACTATAGAGGTAAACAAATCCGTCATGGCTTGAGGCTTTTCGGTGTAAGAGGAGTTATGGGTCTTCCAATTCAATAGATCAGTGGTTGTAAAAGGGACGTAGACTGGATCAGCATATTGTATCTGGCCACCGTCACCGTTAATGTGTGTCGGGCCAGGAGTCAATCGAAGAGGCATCTGATAATGTCGGGGTTGTAGGGTACCAGTCATTTGTCGGGTTAGTATGGGGCTTCGTTGAGATGCGTCAGTTATGGGTTCCGGTCGAGGGATAGTAAGTCAAGGGGATGGGGATGCTTTACTAAGTTGGTAAGTAAAATATTCCGGGCCGGGCTAGGAGGAGCCTGACCGGAAACTAGATATGGCGCCAAATCTGGGTAGGTGGAGTTAACGGAAGTAGGTATCGGAAGGGGAGGGTTTGAAACAAGAGGGCTGGGCTCTGAGCTAGAGGAGGGAGTAGGTGGGGACAACGGGGCAAGGGGAGGAGCGTTTCCAACAGCACCTCCTCTTCCTCTTCTGGTGGAGGAGTAAGGGGGCGGCATGGGGATCTCAGACTCAGGGGGCGTGTCCAAAATGGGCGTGATTACGGCCTTAGTGGACAAGCGAGTCCTGGCCACCATGAGGCAACATTGTTCCTCGTGGCATACTCGGATCCATTTTGGCGAGTCATTTACGGCCTGCCTCCAACAGTCAATATACGGAAACTGGCCGTAAAGTTCAGGCCTACCTGATACAGCCACGTGTACACGCTGTACCAGATTAGGATCCAAACTGCCACGTGGTGGCCATGCGGCAACCAAAGTAGGCCATTCCCTACTACATAAAGTAGTCAGGCGTGCTGGAGACATCTTTACCCCAAAATCACATACAGTATATCCCTTTTTAACGTTTTTTATCATACATCCTAAGGGATCCAAAACCGTTGAATCTGACACGCCCATACTTAACAATGAAGCGTCGTCTCCAACAGAAACTAAACAAACACTCTCCCAACGGTCACACCGTTCCCTTGGCAACAGCACCACGTGGTACAGTTACTAATTGAAACGCACACAACAAAACACTCAGGGAATTCCCGTACACACACAGCTGTTACACCAGTCACTAAGTAACTAATACTGTGCCCTTTGGCGAAACTATACGGTCACCCACGCTATAATTCCCTATATCTGAATTACCCGTTTATAACATACCCCAGTAACATCGTCTTTACAAACAGTAGTTATAGTACAGTTAGCATTGGTTAGAGTACAATTTAAAGTCACAGTTCAATTAGTAATGATTATGGTGTTAAACATACAACATAGACGACAGTTATTAGTACTTATTCACAGTATCAGTAATTATACATGGTTATGGTACCGTGCGCTATAATACAGTTACACACTATTCACACTCTCGCTAGACGGCAGAGCTCACGCTATCTAGCAAGATATACACGCTACTCCAACAATCTTTAGCACATTTACAATTCCCAACTAATCTATTGGCCAGTACCTTGTTGGACTACCTAAAACTATCTACATCCGTTTTGGTTAGCCACACTGCCCAAGCACCACATATAGCGAACTAGAGGGCGGAATTTACAACGGTACCCTCTTAGTCTATCTACTCTATCAATAGTCTAGTGGGTTCCACATTTACACGCCTTCCCACTTAGCCAAGATAGGTTGAGATCTAGCGAACCGAATTTACACAGGCGCCGCTTAGTCTCCCGGTCCCTCCGACCTAGCGAACGTAATAAACAGCCTGGAACGCTAGTCTAGACAAGACACCGGTGTCCGGCTAGGGCTATTTACACCAGAACCCCGCCTGACTCCAAACCAAAATTAAACGGGCTGACTACAGGGCGTTTAATTGAGCGGTGCGCCTTCGCTCCTTCCCTCCACTGGAGGGGGCAGATTCCAAATAACCCCTTATGGGCCTACCGCACAATCGGTATCCAATACCCCTAGTGGGTCCGCCGTCTAAAACAGCGGTCGTCTTACCTCCTCGTTCCTGAACCTGAGTTCACACTCATCAACGGGGACACCCCAGCACTTACTACGTAGAGGCCGATGATCTCCTGGACAACAAACCAGTGGCGCCGAGACGAAGGGAGGTCCACACAGAAGTTCAGGGGTGCAGCCGTAGAGAGCGTGGGCAAAGATAGACCGTCTCACGCCTCTGCATCTCAGCTACCGTTGAACGATGAGTTTCCCGACCAATGCACCAAATGATACCGGAGAAACTGACGGAAGCAAAGCACAGAGAGATGGACACAGGTTTCTTCAGGAAGGAAGAGATTCTTTATTCGATTCACCGAACGGGACTAATGTCACCAAAATACAACCAGATCTGAGCCCCGGACAATAGTGTAGGCTCCTTATATAGGCATGTAACTCCTCCCATAATAAGCTCCACCCACACATACTCTTACCCAATCAATCGAACAAGAACTAACTTCCTGTTTGACCACATGGCTTGCCCAGCACAATGGAGGAGGGGAATACTACATGCTCAGTACACTACTGATTGTATCTTTGCCACGTGCAACCAACCAACCGATACACCAGTGTATGCACGTACACATGCCACGTGGTAATCTCGGCCTACTAAATTTATTTTCACCGAGATTCCACCACAGTTTTAAACTAAAATTTGATGAGAACAAAATGGCTGCTCCCAGATATTGAGATTAGGAGGGCTATAATCTTTAATCTACAGGAAAGGAAAACCATAGGTAAACAAAATAACATGATAGTCACTTTAAGAGCCAATCTTGTTTTTGAAGCAGAAGCTTGTGAAGCCCAAGTGGTAGATATGGTTCGAGCTTCAAATTATTTTGGTAGAAGAGTTCCGACCTCAAACTATGCCTTTGAATTTTTTCAGCTAGCCAACATGGGTCTCCATTTAATTCTTTTGGATAAGCTTTTCAGATAATCCCAATATGTTTGAAAACCTTTTAAATGGTTTATCTTCAAAACTTCCCATAGAATTTAATGGTGACTTCCCTAGACAAAACCATTGGAAAAGTTTTTGCGACCGACCATGATTACTTAAAAAGCTTATGAAAAAGGTTGAAATTGAGGTTGTGGTCGTAAAGGCCGTTTTTAGTTCTTCCACTGTAAGGAATTAACAGGTGATCCATGTGATCAAAGGTTGCATTTCTTTTCAAAATTAATCTGAAGTGCATTCTTGAAACCTTTTTATAGTTCTTTATTTTTGTAGTGCAGGGTAGTACAAAGATGCTTGCAATGTCACAACAGCACAAACAAGCACATACGTGTGAAATACAGCAAAATATCTGCACAGTTTTAGAAAAAAATAAATAAAGTTAAAACTTGTGAGTCAGAGCAGATATTAAAGAAGAAGGTCAGCTAGGTAAACGGACTACTCAATATAGCATACTGGAGAGCAAGACCACCAAGCAGGGACGGCGTTCCTGCACTTTTTCCAAAGCAGGAACACCGTTCCCATTACCAATCCTGCAGGACCTGCCCTGCTACCTGCACACAGGGGCCATCACACGCTGTGTTCCCTCTCCAGCTCTAACTCTCGCGAGACCCGCGGCTGTCAGAGCGTTGCCACAGGTTACCATGGCAACGCTCCGCACAGGTGAGTCTCGCGAGAGTTAGAGCTGGAGAGGGAACAGAGCGTGTGATGGCCCCTGTGTGCTGCGGCTGCCTCCCTCCACCGGACCACCAGGCGATCTCCCCCCTCCCTGACAAGGTAAGAAGCAGGGAGGGGGGAATAAAATAAAGTTAAAAAAAAACAAACTTTCAAGTAAAAATAAAAAATAAAAAAAAATAATGCTTCCCCCTATCATCCAACACACACACCATCCAACACACACACCATCCAACACACACACCATCCAACACACACACACCATCCAACACACACACCCCATCCAACACACACACACACCATCCAACACACACACACACACACACACACACACACCATCCAACACACACACACACCATCCAACACACACACACACACACACACACACACCATCCAACACACACACACACACACCATCCAACACACACACACACACACCATCCAACACACACACACACACCATCCAACACACACACACACACCATCCAACACACACACACACACCATCCAACACACACACCATCCAACACACACACACACCATCCAACACACACACACACACCATCCAACACACACACACACACCATCCAACACACACACACACACCATCCAACACACACACACACACCATCCAACACACACACACACACCATCCAACACACACACACACACCATCCAACACACACACACACACCATCCAACACACACACACCATCCAACACACACACCATCCAACACACACACACCATCCAACACACACACACCATCCAACACACACACACCATCCAACACACACACACCATCCAACACACACACACCATCCAACACACACACACCATCCAACACACACACACCATCCAACACACACACACCACACAACCCAACACACACACCACACAACCCAACACACAACCCAACACACAACCCAACACACAACCCAACACACAACCCAACACACCACCCAACACACCACCCAACACACCACCCAACACACCACCCAACACACCACCCAACACACCACCCAACACACCACCCAACACACCACCCAACACACCACCCAACACACACACCACCCAACACACACACCACCCAACACACACACCACCCAACACACACACCACCCAACACACACACCACCCAACACACACACCACCCAACACACACACCACCCAACACACACACCACCCAACACACACACCACCCAACACACACACCACCCAACACACACACCACCCAACACACACACCACCCAACACACACACCACCCAACACACACACCACCCAACACACACACACACACCACCCAACACACACACACACACACCATCCAACACACACACACACCCCATCCAACACACACACACACCCCATCCAACACACACCCCATCCAACACACACACACACACACCCCATCCAACACACACACACCATCCAACACACACACCATCCAACACACACCATCCAACACACACACACACACACACACCATCCAACACACACACACACACACACACCATCCAACACACACACACACACACCATCCAACACACACACCATCCAACACACTCACACACACACACCATCCAACACACACACACACACACACCATCCAACACACACACACACACCATCCAACACACACACACACACCATCCAACACACACACACACACCATCCAACACACACACACCATCCAACACACACACACACACCATCCAACACACACACACACACACACACACCCCATCCAACACACACACACACACCATCCAACACACACACACACCATCCAACACACACACACACACACACACACCATCCAACACACACACACACACCATCCAACACACACACACACACACACCATCCAACACACACACACACACACACCATCCAACACACACACACACACCATCCAACACACACACACACACACACCATCCAACACACACACACACACCATCCAACACACACACACACCATCCAACACACACACACACACCATCCAACACACACACACACACACCATCCAACACACACACACACACACCATCCAACACACACACACACACCATCCAACACACCATCCAAACACACCACCCAACACACCACCCAACACACACACCATCCAAAACACATGCCATCCAGCACACACACTGCATTCTTTATACACAATCTGCACTTACTACAAACACACTACATTTATTATACACACTGCACTCACTACAAACACACTACATTTATTATACACACTGCACTCACTACAAACACACTACATTTATTATACACTCTGCACTCACTACAAACACACTACATTCATTATTCATACTCTGCATTCACTACAAACACACTACATTCATTACACACCCTGCACTGCACTATATGCATAGGAGTGAGATTTTTTTAAATTTATTTTTTTAAGGGAAGGGGGGGGGGCGGGAATCTTGGGTGAGTTCCCACACGTTTTTCCCCAGGACTTGACCCCTGCCACCAAGCAAATGTAAATACTGGCTTGGATATCGAACCTCAACATTGAATATTCTGTGCTCCTTCACTTGAAACCAATCTAAAATTAAGCTGCTAGGGGAGGACAGAAATAACAATAATACATTTAAGTAATGGCCTGGTTGCATTCACAAACCGGATGAAAACAGGCCTAGTGTTGGCCAGACTGAGCGCAGACAGATGTAGCAGGGCATTCACAATTCCCGTGGTGCAGCATCACAACACCCCAGGTGTTATTAGGACCATTTCCCAAGCCTAGAAGAGGGCTTCGAAGTCCTGGGTGACAGTGTCGTATCCTGGAGTATGGAGTACAGGCGGCTACATGAACCTTCTGGGTATCCCAACCAAGGCCGGGGCTTGAACCAGAGCTCTGTCTGGAGATTGTGCCATAGGTGCGGACATCACCGCTGGATTTCACCGCTCCTCCCAGCTTCTCCAACACCACTGGCACATGGTGTCAAAGGAATTCTGCTTTCCAGCTTCTGATTTGCAGATGAACTTGTGTAGCATTACCGTCAGCCATTTTGAGTAGGCCGTGTGTAGGCCTTCACTGAATTCACCCAGGAGCAGTGTAGAGGTGACTGCTCACTTTGTGGGGGCTGGGATAACCCCCGCAGGCCCAAAAAAGGGAGCTAACGAGCCTCAGACTGCCCTCAATAATAAAAGAACGAGTTACTTCAGACGTAGAGATCGGCTGCTTCTCCCGTCAGGGAAGCACCAGCAAGCAACAAGATGGAGGCAGCAGCTGCCAATTTGCAAGAATGGTGAGCCTCTGGAGTCCACTACAAAGTTGCCCCAGCAATGCAGGATGAGGTAGTCCATGTGGAAATGATCTGCATCAGGGTATTTGCCCCCCTTTAGAACACTTTCTTTCCGAGAGAACAAAGTCCCAGCCCAGGGAAGAATAGGCTCTTGGATTTGCATGCTTAAAGGAATACTCCAACTCCCATAACAACAAGTTAATAGGGAGACAGGAGTTTCCAAGCACCGTCTTATCTTCAAGGAAAACTATTTTTAATCCCAAAATTAAGGTCTTGCTCATTAGCCAATCATTTTGAACCCATTGAGAGAAATATACTAGTTGTCTGACTTATGCCTGACTTATTAACTACACTGGTTTTAATTTGTTAATTTTGTATTATTTTCCCTGTTCAAATTTGTTGAGAAATCTATTTATTTATTTTTTTTTTTTTACTTCATTTTGCTTATGTGCTAATGATATCCTAGTAAATTTAAAAAAAAAAATGATCGTTAATGTAATTGGCTAACACATGATTAAGTGCAAAAGCAAGTTAAAAAAAAAAAGCCCAAGCGCCAGGAAAAGTATACGTGTGTGACCCCAGGACTAGTATAGTCCATAGTAATAGCCAGGCCATTATTTTTAATCTTCCAGTACTTTCTCTTCTCTGTCAAGATGTGACAACCACCTTAAAAATGGGAGCATCATCAGTGTGGAAATAGGTGCTATCACTTTGACATCAGTGCAGGGCCGAACTGGGAATGAAAAGCAAAAATTCTATACCAACCCCATAATGCATCGCCCAATGAAAGTGGGGGAAAAAAAAACCACCTTAAAACTGAAAACTATCATTCAAACGTGAAAGAAAGCACTCATAGGGCTTCAAAACAAACAAAAGAGCGGATTTATTGTAAGCAGACGTGCATTTGCAAATGATCAATTTTTCAGTCCTAGCTTGATATATTAAAGGTTTTGTAATTGGACTGAAATTGTGAATGTATATTATTGCACAGCAGTAAAAAAAATTACGTTATCTTGTTTATTTTGAAGTAACTAGAGTGTGCTCTTCACTTTGTCTGACAACTGTATGATCTCAGTCAACACCAATTTCATTCCTATAGGAAAGTTTTGGGAGGCTATTGCGCATATGTGGCAAAATGCTGCGCTTCACCGCATTAATCACCATCTCCTCAAAGAGATGCATTTTATTAATGCATCTCTATGGGGAGCGTTCAGTGCCTCCATGCAGAGCGTGGAGACGCTCAACATAGGTGCTGCACACTTTGCAGCACTGGACTAGGAAGCAGCTCTAGTGGCCAGCTGAGTGACTGTCACTAGAGATGTTCCTAGGCAGCAATGTAAACACTGCCTTTTCTCTGAAAAGGTAGCATTTACAGTGCTCCGCCTACAGGGACAGGCTATAGACAAAAGAACCACTACATTAAACTGTAGTAGTTCTGGTGACGAAAGTGTCCCTTTAATACAACGTCTTTCTCTCACCGGTCAACTCTGAGTTACAGGGAGAGCAGGAGACACGAGTGAAGATGCATTTTGTTTGTGTCTTTCTCCCCCAAGCCACTTTCATATGTCTCTTAGCCCCAGCTCCTTTGTGTCTTTCTCCCCTTTGCCAGCCCGTTAGTCTTTTTCCTAGGCCGCAGCACCTGTGTGTCTCTTTTCTCACAGCTCCTCTGTGTGTCTCATTCTCCGCTTTCCCAGCCCATCTGTGTGTCTCTTGTTTGTCTTTCTAAACTCCTCTGTGTGTGTCCTGTGTCCCTTTTTCAGCCCCCCTCTCTTTCTCCCCAGACCCCTCCATGTCTTTTTACTCCCCTGCCCCTCCATATGTCTCATTACTCCTCAGCTCCTCTGTGTGTATCATTCCAATCCCTCCAGTCTTACCTGTGTATCATTATCTCCGCCGCCCCTCCATATGTCTCAATCCATCCCCCAGCCCTCCATGTGTCTCATTAGCTCCCTCCACTCCTCCATTTGTCTTATTATCCCCTCCATGTGTCTTATTAGATCGCCAGTTCCCCATTGTGTCTCTTTAGCCGCCCTCCATGTGTCTCATTCCACCCCCTCCAGCCTTATATGTGTCTTATTAGCCCCCTAGCCAGGGCTAGATTGTTTCTCAATCTATCCCCCAGCCCTCAATGTGTCTCATTACCCCCCCCCCCGACCTCATTGTCTTATTAGCTCCCTCAGCCCCTCTATAGGTCCCCATAGCCCCTCCCAGCCCTCCATAAGTTCCTAAAGCCACCCTCACAGCCCTCCACGTGTTCCTATCGCCCTCCATGTGTCTCATTAGCCCCCACAGAACCCCCATGTGTCACATTAGCCCCCCCCCCAGCCCTCCATGTGTCCCATTGGCCCTCCATGTGTCCCATTGGCCCTCCATGTGTCCCATTGGCCCTCCATGTGTCCCATTGGCCCTCCATGTGTCCCATTGGCCCTCCATGTGTCCCATTTGCCCCACCCCAGACCTCCATGTGTCCCATTTGCCCCACCCCAGACCTCCATGTGTCCCATTTGCCCCACCCCAGACCTCCATGTGTCCCATTTGCCCCACCCCAGACCTCCATGTGTCCCATTTGCCCCACCCCAGACCTCCATGTGTCCCATTTGCCCCCCCAGCTCCTCCATGTGTCCCATTTGCCCCCCAGCTCCTCCATGTGTCTGATTTGCCCCCCCAGCCCCTCCATGTGTCTGATTTGCCCCCCCAGCTCCTCCATGTGTCTGATTTGCCCCTCCATGTGTCTGATTTGCCCCCCCAGACCCTCCATGTGTCTGATTTGCCCCTCCATGTGTCTGATTTGCCCCTCCATGTGTCTGATTTGCTCCTCCATGTGTCTGATTTGCCCCACCCCAGCTCCTCCATGTGTCTGATTTGCCCCACCCCAGCTCCTCCATGTGTCTGATTTGCCCCACCCCAGCCCCTCCATGTGTCTCATTTGCCCCCCAGCCCCTCCATGTGTCTCATTTGCCCCCCCCCAGTCCCTCCATGTGTCTCTTTTGTCCCCCTCTGAGCCCTGTATGTGTCTCAGTAGCCCCTCATGTGTACCACTAGCTCCACCCAACCCTCAAAGTCTCCTTTTAGCCCCCTCCCCTGCCCTCAAAGTGTCTCTTTAGCCCCCTCCAGCTCTCCCTGTAGTGTGGCCGAGCAGGCAGACCACGGTGCAGAGCTACTGCTCGCTGTACCCAGTCTGCCAGGAAGCGCCGTTCGGTGATCTCTGTGAGCACCTACTGTCAGACTGGGTAGCGAAACAGAAGCTCCTCTACCCGCGATCTGCCTGCTCAGCCATGCTACATTCTGTGCCTGGCAGGAGGGCAGTGCTGTTGGTTACTCTGTAATTGTGCCGTGCGGGCCGGTGCGCACTATGTGGCCGTGCACCGGCCTAATAGTATGCCAGCCACCAGGAAATTTCCTGGTGTCCCGGTGGGCCAGTCAAGCCCTGCATCAGTTAGAGGGAAAATTTGAAGGTCTTTTGAATGAAAATATTTAAAATGCATTCTGAATGTAATTTTTATTGGTCATTTTTTTTTAAATTCAAACATTTTTTATAAGATAGATCAAAAATAAAGCACTAATATTTCTTTCTCAGTATAATTTCCAATATTCCATATAATTAGCAGAAGATTGAAAAAATCTTAAATGAAAGCCATTAGAGAGAAATGAGAGTCCGTTCACATTATTAGCCTGTGTTTGCGTAAAGAAATCATAATGAACAAGCCAGTTCAGACATGCATTTTAAACAGTATAATTATTAGGAGCAACTGGTACTGTGAAGTCCTTGTTGTGTGTGTACATAGATATTTAGTAAAATTGCAACTATAATCTAAAATAAAACGTATTTACATATTCATTTAACTATTTGTAACTTTTCTCGTTTTACATTTTTTCAGATTGGCGATATTCTTATGAGACCCACAGAACAAGTATCCTAGTGATTGGAGTTATTGAAGGAGATATTGGAAAAGAAAGGACTGTCTGTTTTACTTACCTCTACTGGCTGATTTGAAATTTTAATTGTGTTCAGAGGATCTTGTTTAATAATTCTCTGTCTTTGAAGATTTTTACCCAAGAAAAAAATAGCAGCAATTATACTCCCCCCCCCCCCCCCCGCCCTTTCCACTTTCCTTTTATAGTCAGGCAACCACTTAACTAAAAACCATTGTTGAGAAAAAAAAAATATATAAAAAAAGACTAATGAAGCCTTGTTGGGAATCTTTCAAAACCACTTATTCGGTATCACTGGAATTGAGCCTACAAAAAAAACCTTCTGTTTTGCTCAACCTTTAACTTTTTTAGCGAGTTTTTATTTGTCTGATATATTCCCGTATCCATTTAAAGCCTATGTTTGATGATGGGTAATTTAATTTCTATCTGACATATCTTATAACACCTAAGCAGGGTTTGAACATTTTTACACTGGTTTCTATCATGTATTTGGAACGTATTAAATATCCGATAAGTGGCTGCTTTGTGTTTTTTTATAATTTGGATGAATCTGACAAAGTGGCAGAAAATGCATTATGGAGCAATTTATGTGCAGTGTTCTGAAAATGTGTGTGGTTTGATACTCCTTATTAAATGTAAAAGGACTCCTATTGATGTTTTACTGTTTTATCATAAGTTTACCACCCTTCTTCACCCTTACAACTATAAATATAATGAGAAAAATGAAAACTCCATAGAGGCCGCTGTTAAGCCACTATGTATATATCATTTGGTATGGCAGCAGTATTTTAGTGGCATGGGCCATCAACATCTTGTATTGTCAAACTTATAGCAGGAAAGCCAAACTATTAGTAGTGATCTTAGGTAGATTGTCTGTTTAAATGAACTAGATTTACTGTACATTAGCCTTTCTTGTCATACCAAGTAGTGTTTGCTAAAATGAGCAATGAAATATTTTATCCTGTTTATTGATGAATGGCTTATACTTGTAGAACTTTGCGCAGTAGAGGGTGGGTTCATGGGTTCATTTTGTATTGGAGAATGTTGTTGGATTTATATTCCATTCTGTAGTCCTGTTTCTTCAACCATCGTTGTCCTATTTGAAGCCAAAGAATGACATTTATCGATGTTACGATAAATCACAGCATATTGAAATACATTACAAATTTCCATGAACACAGGCCACTGTTTACCTCATCGTGTAAGAAAATCCACATGAGTTGGAGATTAGCATTCAAAAAAACAGAATGTGCATTATTGGTTTTACAGCAGGATTAAATACCACTAATAAGCCTGAGACTGTATATAAAGTTAAACATTTTTTTTAGAACAAAATTACTGTTAAAAGAACAATCAAGCTAATTTTTGTCGAATTATAGTTTTAGTGCACTTTATTGATTTTTGGAAAGAATCCTTTTGCTACTTAACCATCTTAACCTACTATTCTAATAATGGTCTTTTAATTGATTGCGGGCCACTTGAATGCACTTCTGGTTTATGAGTAAACTTGACCCACTTAAAGGGACAGTTTAGTTACTATAACAACTTCATATAAGGTACTTTTTTTAATTTTTATTTTGTCACTAGACCTCTCTCAGCCAATCAGAGCACCCCTACCCTGCGACACGCCACTCTTCTTGAAACTGAGATTTCAGAAGCCGGGGTCAATCTGGGGGGATTTGAATTAAGTGCTGGAGGCTCACATTGGGGTTAAACCATTGAAGAATGGTTTAACCATGGAAGCTAATAGTGAGTCTGAGGGCCTCTTGGCACCAAAACAACTTTATTTAGATTAAGTTGCTACGGTGCTCAGTGTTCCTTTAGCTTGAAATGAAAACAGGATGTTAAGAGGAGGGCAGAATATATAGCCAAGTAAACAAGTCGTGTTACGAGTCTTCAATTTGAAATGGGCAGAGCACTTCACAGAGATGACTTGACTTATTTGTGCTTTAAAATGATAACTTGATCAAAATCAGAGCATGAGGAGAACTGCATTATGTTAGGCTTCTTTTAAAAATAAAATCAAATTCACGAATCACATAAACAGTGTATTTTACAATGGGTAAAATAGATCACATTCTGGAAGTCATATTGTTTTTAAATGAATTGTTCAGAGACAATATTATCTGAATTCACTTTGTGAAATTACAACGTGGCCCCATGTGAAACTGAATTGTTTAACCAGAATTATTGAGATTTATCACAATGACCGCGTGAAAAAAAAAAGTGGTTAACAAGCCTTTTGTACTTTGTTTCCAATTGCATCCTACAAAAACGTTCCTTTACTTGCTTTGCTGAGCAGTCTTAGTTTTGGGCTTCTAAACCCATATCATATTGTCAATTTCAGCAAATTTTGCTCTGCCCACTTTAAATTGACTCCATATATATTTTTATTGAAGGGAAGTCTATTGGAATTTAATTAGATTCTAATTGCTGAAAATTTTTCCAAAGATGAGCCAATTTGAATTGGGTATTGAATATGTAGGATGAAATGTGAAATTAAACCCGGGTAATTTCCTGGACATGGCTGAAGTTGACTTACGGTGAATTTTGGCCCATGTTGGCAATCCGCGAATGCGCATTTTTGATGAATGGATTCACTGAAATTTTAGTAGTCCTTTTCCAAATGGTGTAAATATTGAATTTTAAGCCAGAGGGACAAGGACTGAAAGTAAAAAGGGAGAAGATAAATAAGCTGGTGGGGGTTTAGGGACCATTTCAAACGGGCCTCTGAATTACCAAATGAGTTCTATCAGCAGCTAGTGGTTTAAAATAGGTTTATCAAAGTCTAGTTCAAAGTTTCTAGGCCAGATGTTCTAAATATGTCCCTCAAAGGAACACTATTCCAGGATTAAAGCAAAGGGGACTGACCACACCTGAACCGTTGGTGTGCTTTCACTTTGGTACCTTTGCGCTAGATTTGGGCAGAGTTTAGCAATAAGCAGAAAGTCTTCTGGAAAATAGGGATTTAGTTTTTCTTAAATGTCTGAATAGGTTATGTGTTTTGTTAGGTTAATGCCCTCTCCTTAAATAGTACAATGCGATGGAACATTATCTTTAAAAGCTATAGCCACCAAAAAAAAAAAACCTGATTTATAAAACTGCAAAAAATTATAACATTTTGTCACGAGTTTGCTTACCCGTCTCTTCAAAGACACAATGTTGTCATTATTTTAGATGGTTTTATCACAATCTGTGCCAGTGATTATATCCAAAATGAAGTATTAACAGGCGTTCAATCTGTTACGTGCTCTGACTTAGAATCTGCGAATATCCTACTTGAACATATTTAAAATTACCACCACAGGGAGTTTTAATGTTAATATGGTAGTTTATAGAAGAAATTGCTTGGAATATGATGATTTAAAAGAAAATTACACAATGTATGGACTAAAATCAATACACTTTGGGGTTTTACATTTTTGTGCCAAGGAAATAAATCAAAGAAATGAATCAGAGGATACAATGCAGTGCTAGCAGCTCTAAAGTTTTCCAAATATGTGTACCCTGTGTCTATTCTAAATGGTTATTACATACGCCATAATGATGGTACAGATGTTTCTTTAAATTACCTCATTTTTTTTGTTTTTTTTTGTTTTGTTTTTTAGGATCCATAGTTCAATCAATTGTAAAATATTTTGTAAATTATTTTTTACATATTGCTACTGTCACACTCCAACCAATGTAGTTCATCCCTTCTTCGAAAAAGATATCCTCAAAAACAAATTCACTACATAAAGTTTTAGCAAATGGCATCCCACAATACTGCATTATACGTCTTTGACGTGGAGCTTACGAGCACTGTTATACATTGAATTTGATTACAAAGTGAAAACTTGTGCTACTCATTTTTTTTGTATGTATGTTTTATGTATGTTTAATTTCAGTGAATAGTTGCTTTTATTAAAAAGTGTTTGTGTCAAATTGTGATGAAGAGAAATTCCATTTACATTTTGTCAATAAATATTCCACCTCAAACCAGAAAATGTTTTTGAATCTTGAGCTCTAGAGTACCTTCACTGGATTGCTAGTCTTATAAGAGGCTTATCAAGTAATTTAACTTAAAGTGATCCAGGTCTAATGTTATTGTAACCTTAAAATATACTTGCTTTTCACATGCTAAAAATAATATATCAATCTATAAATGTTTTGCATTTGAAAATATATCCTTGTATAATCATACTGCTTAGTTTAGTGCAGGGACTACTTTACCATATTGGCTTTCTTTTGGAATATTATGCAAAGCTGTGTACTAATTGTTATATAACCTCCAAGGCTTTTGGTACACATTCCTTTTTTTTTTCTTGGCCAAAAAAAGGGCTGGCCAAAAAATACTACAAAAGCATGATTGATGTGTTTTAATCATAGTATCTGTAACTCAGGGTTTTTTTTTTCACTTTTCTTTTTATTAATTCAAATCAAATTCAAAAGCACAGGAAAAAGTTTTATAAAGCAGATTTTTATGACTTTAAATACCCTTTACTACATTCAATCATTTGATGAAATAGTTTGAGCCTATTAGGTTGCACTTTTGTTATAAAATTGCTTTGCACTTCCAATTCACTTTGAATAGAATGGAAATGTTTGTGTGATGTTAATTAACAGTGGGGATTGAATACATTGTGTCTAATTGTGATTGTATCATTAATAAAAAAAAATGAGTGTGTGGAAAATCTGTGCATGGTCTGTCCTCATTCTGGTAAATCAGAAAAAAATATTGGGAACAAGTTTGGTTGCCATCGCATAGAAAACCTAAAAGAACTGTGCTTGTTTAATGTTGCAGTTTTTTCAGTTTTGCTTAAAGGATCACTCCAAGCATCATGGCCACTACAATCCCCACTGTAGTAGTTATGGTGACAGAAGTACCCTGGTCCTGGTCCCCACTAATGAGGCAAACTTTTAAGCAATGGAAACCACAACTGCCACTATTCATTGGCTGAGAGCATCAGCTGACCTCTCTCAGCCAATGAATGCAACAAAGTGTGTACAGAATTTACATTCACCAACCTGGACCTTCTGTTACCCAGTGACGCTGCTTGAGCTACACCTCAAGCAGCAGAGGGGTTACTCTGCTTGTTCAGAGTTTCAAAGTGCATAAAGACTCCAGACACCATGGCCACTTCAATTCACTGAAGTGGTCATGGTACTTGGAGAAATACTTTTAACAAATCGTAAAGATAGCAAGGGTATGAATTGAGCAACATTACTGAAGTCTTCAGATCATCTCAAATACATGAATGCAATAAAGTAACAGGAGAAAATATTTAAAATGCCTCCTGTTAGTTTAACTCTAGTATAACCTATGTATAAAGAGTGGCTGAAACACCATTGTTCTCTTAATTGGGTACACCCTTAACCTCTGAATGGTTATAAAGCTTAGAGTTATCAGGATCACGTAAGGTCCTAAGACGCAGAACTTGGGCACGGCCTAACTAGAGTAAAGAATGGACCGCGTCACATTAGCGGTTAGAGGTGGCCAGCCTCAATACAATATATTAAAGAAGGCAAACAGCCTGAGGAACGGGCTAAAGGAAAGTTTGTGCAAAGGCAGAGGTCAAGGAATAGAGTAACACAAAAAATAGAGGACAAGCTAAGGTCAAAGATAACATAAGCGAACACCAGGACATGCCAAACTTTAGATACCAGGAACACAATCTAAGCAAAAGCACTCTCAGCTCACCATAATGGAAACCATGACAGGGAAAGGTTCTGTATCTGTTAAATGATTAAACTGGTTTAGGGATTTTCTCATTGGCTAGCATCAGTTTTACACGTATTCCAGCAATCCATAACCCTTTACATTATCACCCAATTCGACAATTTTTTTTTTTTTTTTTTATTGTATTCTGATTACTCACATATGGTACATTGGTCACATTTGTATGGTAAAGTTATATATGGTAGAATCCATCAATACAACTCTACTCCAAAGTACAATATATACATTAATAATGTGTCTAACATTTTGATGTACAATGTCATGGGTCTGGTATACAATTACAGCAGGGCTTGACAATTTTGATTTGAATCTTGGAGCCAGCTTAAAAAAAGGTTAAAGGCCAGTTTTTTAAAAGTTTCAAAGCTTTTTTTTCCCCCCCAACAACAAAATTACAATTCTTAAAGAGACACTATAGTCACTAAGACAGTTCAATGTAGTGGTTCTGGTGTCGATAGCCTATCCCTGCAGGCTTTTCAATGTAAACACAGACTTTTCAGAGGAAAGGCAGTGTTTACATTACTGCCTACTGATACCCCTTGTGGCAGCACCTGCATTTAGCATCTCCACGCTCTGTATGGCGTGGAAAAAAAGGTGAGTATAAACACCATTCCTACGTGATCGGAGGGGGCTAGTCACCTAAACATGCACATTTACACTAATATATACACACACACACTGGCAGACACACTTACAATTATTTGTTTTAATGCAATTCTATTTCACCCTACCTTTGGGAGAGCTGGAGTGGATAGGTTTTCCCTGGGGTCTAGTGGGACAGTAAAAGCTGGGCAGCATTGTGTGCGACGAGGGAGCGGTGATCTCCCTGCTCTGCTCCCTCGTGCGCCGCTTAGTGACGTCCTATTCCGGCTCTGGCAACCGTAAGCGGCGCAAGAAGGAGCAGAGCAGGGAGATCACAGCTCCCTCGCTATCAGCATACAGAACGCACAGCCAGCCACCAGACTGTCCACCTTGGAGGGAACAGTCTCACAAATCCCAGGGTGCCTAGGATTTGTTGAGCCTTGGTTTACAGTAATTGAGAAAAGAAAGGACAAACTAAAGAATATAATAAAAAGGGAGATGCAAAAAAAAAAAAAGGGTGAGTGGGGATTTTGCAAAATAGTAATGCCTGTCTAACATAGACTCGTTGCAAGTGCCATTGCTTTTAGGATCGCGAGGAAACAGCGGCTAACTCAGTAGTCCTAGAGGCCCATTCATAATGTCAAATAGTTTTTTTTGTATTAGTATTAGTCAAATTGTTTAGTATGGAGCCGTGCCAGGCTCTATGAAAATAACCTCAAGGTGCCAGTACTGGCTTCGGTAGGTGTCCACGGGTAAGGCAGGCAGGTGAAGTTAAGAAACAATTTATTGGAAAATTAAAAACTGGACATATATAAAGCAGCGTGTACTAAACAAATATACACTACCGCACAATGTCCTTGTAATACAGCAATAAAAAATACAGCATACGCATTTCGACATGAAAGTCTTCCTCAGTGCCATGTTGATAGATGCTCTGTGTTCACAATTTATGTGATCCAGTTGATTGCTGAAATTGATTCACCTGCCGATCGGGTCGCAGTCACTTCCGGTTGGCGTCGTAATGATGTCACCTCCGGTCCTTTATATAACTGATTTCTCTAATGGGAAGTACAGCAATGTCAATATTGGGAATGGGCAAAGTTGCCCTTACCTGGCGTAATGCAATGTCTACAGTGACACTTGGATTAGGTATTGTAAACGTGTTAAAATGCATAATAGCAAATAAACCAATGTTAATACAAATAAAACATAGTAAATATAGTTATTTCATCTTAATGATAAGTACTGCTGGAAATGTAAAAATTAAGTAAGATAAAATCATAGATTGTTAAAAATGTTTTATTGATTATAAAAATATATATATTTTTATGTGAATTATAGAAAATTATAAAACGATTCCTTACTTTATAAAAAAAAAAAAAATTAAATCTAAATTCAGGCCATAAGGGCTTAATGTCTCCAACTCAAATATCCATTTTGTTTCATTAGAGCATGCAATTGGCATGCTGACTGCAGGAATGTACACCAGAGCTGTTGCCCGTGAATTGAATGTTTATTGTGGCCAGCCTATGGCACACCTTTGCAATAATCATCCTGTCTAATCAGAATCTTGATATGCCACACCTGTGAGGTGGATGGATTATCTCGGCAAAGGAGAAGTGCTCACTAACACAGATTTAGACAGATTTGTGAACAATATTCAAGAGAAATAGGCCTTTTGTGTACATAGAAAAAGTCTTAGATCTTTGAGTTCAGCTCATGAAAAATGCGGGCAAAACCAAAAGTGTTGCGGTTATAATTTTGTTCAGTATAATTTGCCTGAAAAAGGTCCAGCAAATTTTTCAAAATGAACAACCTAAGAACGTGAGGTGGTCTCTTCGACAATTTAGAAGGAAAGCTCTCTCAATCTATTTAGTGATGTGTCAGCGAAGTTTATCTCTGTGACATTGAGTTTGTAATCAGAATTTGTGTTAATAGGTTAGGGAGAGAGTCAACAGAATATCGTCTGCAAACAAATCGAGTTTGTATTCCCCAGTCCCCAGGGCTATACTATGAATGGATGAGTCTGATCTTATCACAACTGCTAGCGCCTCCAAAGTTAAAACATATAGCAAGGCCAACAAGGGGCACATTTAGCATGGGCAATTCGTGATATAAAAGGTATCAAAGAGAAAACTAGCATTCAATGCACTGGCTTAGGGGCCTGCGGATAACGCGTGTATTGAATCAAGAAATAAGGATGGAAAGTTAGTTTTCAACAATACTGCGTCTAAGAAGAGCAAATTTAGGCAATGGAATGTCTTTTTCTCCATCTATGGACACTAGGAATTCCTCTGTTTAAAGTTGTTGTTTTTTGCCACTATGCATTAAACGTATGACCTCATGGGTATTGTCTGATCCTTGTCTACCTTAAATGAACCCAATCTGGTCATAAAGAAGGGAGGATTTTGTTTAGCCTTAGTGCCTGAATCTTGGAGTACAGCTATAAATCTGTATTTAAAAGCCCCATTGGGTGAGAATGTTGGCATTGAGTTTGGGATGTATCTGGTTTGGGGAGTGTCACAACACAGGGACATTTCTTGTGGCAAAGTTGCAGATTCAGTGGCATCTAAAAAGGCTACGTGTGGTAACTGAATGTGCGAGAATTTTTTTATAGTAGGAGTTTGGGAACCGATCAGTGCCAGATGCTTTATGGCTGGAAGTGTGCGAACGGCTTTGGCTACCTCCTCAGAGGTTATTGGGGCTTGTGGTATCTCGTTCTGGGCTGTGGATAAACTTGGTAGTGGAATATCCTGTAAGTATCTCTCTGATGATTCTTGGTATTGTTCTATTGTCTCCGTATCATTTTATAGGAAATGCAATGTTTCAAAATATTTAGTAAAGGTGTCTAAGGTGACTAATGTCTTTTGGTGATCACCTTATCATCCGTTGAAGTGTGTAGGAAGTTTTTTTTTTATTGGATTATTTAGCATTCAACCATTGTGCTTGCCAGCTCTGTTGCCTTCAGTGTACTGGGTCGCTTTCAACTTTTACAGTTCATTGCCCATTTTTGTAAGGTATGGGCATTAATTTGTGTTTTTATTTCTGTAATCTGGGATTGGAGAACAGGGCTGGCTATTTCCTGGTTATTCTTAAGATCTTAAGATCGTAAAGCTTTTTATGTAGGGTGTTGAATTTGGTGAGCAAAGCTCTTTTTAGTGTGGACCTTGTCTGGATCAAGAGCCCTTGTAACACAGGTTTGTGAGCCTGTCACACGGTGGTCGGTGAATCCCCTGTTAAATTCAAATCAAAATATTCCTGCAGGGCAACTTCTAAAGATTCTATGAATGACGTGTCATTAGAGAGTGTTTCGTTTAACCTCCATGGGCTTCCGTGTGTGTAGTCATAGACATCCTTAAGTATCAAAATGATGGGAGCATGATCTGACCATTGTATCGTGCCTATTGTGCAATATAGTTGTTGGTCTAGGTGTGTGCTTAGAATCAAAAAACTATTGATACAAAAGTATGTGTTATGGAGAAAAGTATGTGTAGTTCCTTTCTACAGGATGAAACACCCTCCAAGCATCATACGAAGTATTGACAGTTAAGAGTTTTAATAGAGGTTGTACCTCTTGACCGGGAAATTTAGGCTCCTAATGTTGTGACGGTATACCTTCATAATCAACCCACAATCAGAACAATGATCTCAAGGATTTCCTCCTAGTGCTAAGGCTGACCTGTGGAGTGATTTAGCAGTGGTGGGTTAGGTGACATAAGTGTAAATGCAGAGAGACAATTCCTAATAGTGAGGGATTGTAATCTGAGTATAGGAACATCTTTCGCTAGCCCTCTGGAAAGGGAAAAGAAATAGTATTGAGGAAATAATAAAACCACCAGTGAACATTTGCCAAATCTTAGGCAGTGTATCAAAGTTACGGTACATTGTGAGATCATGGTAACAGCAATTGAGTTGAGCCGCTAGCCCAATATGTATCAATCGGAGAGCTAGTCATGCTCCATTCCAGTGTTATCGTTTACACAAGACATTTAGAAGTTGTAAGGCACGCATTGCCTGTTTAACCCCTTAAGGACCAAGCTTCTGGAATAAAAGGGAATCATGACATGTCACACGTCATGTGTCCTTAAGGGGTTAAACCTGTTTTTGCATTTTTAATTGTTTTTGTATTTTCCATTTTTGTCATATACAACCTTTGAACAACTTGAGGGTTAGATGGATATGTGTGTGTGTTAGATGCAACCTACACACCCGTCGTCTGCCCATCGCTATGGTCTATGCCCTTTGTGACAGAAGCTCCCTTGCCATGGCTTTTGGAGAGGCTTAAAGGCCAGCCTCTTACCCACAGACTATGGACCTGGTCCCAGGACTCCCTAAAAAGAGTCCCTAAAAGAATCAATGGACAAGTTATTGATTGTTACTTAAGAACTCTGCTGTGCCCTCTGTTGACTGTCTAGAAGTGTGTTAATTTGCATAAGATTTGTATGCAAAGTACGGCAACCAAATAATAAAAATAATAATAATGCATATATATCTGCTTTATTTTTTAACTCTGTGAGTCCCTGAAGCCCCTTCTTCAGTATAGCACCCTGTGGTTTCTAGTAATTGAGTGTGTTCCTTCTTTTGGGGTAATCTTTCTTTCTATTGGCCTCTCTCCTATCCACACTTTGCCTTGGATTGGCTGGCTGCTGTTTGTTTCCTCCCCTTTATTCGTGTTTCCTTTCACTCTGCCTGTACAGAGAATTTACTGTCTCTCCCCTCACCAGCAAACTATTGGTAACGCCTTCAATTCAAGATGGGTCTGTTGGTAGTATGTGATTAGCACTAATGTGAAAAGTGTTGTTGTGTACGCTCCCCTGTCTGAAATGTGTGATGAAAACACTGTTGATTTACATATGAATATGAAATATTTTAATCACAAGTTAACGATAAAATATAGGTAATACATATACATGCTCATAAATGGGAGATCAATGGTTATCTACAATTTTATATATATATATATATATATCTATGGTACTTTAAATTGTGCATTTACCTTTACTTGAACATTACTATATGTGTATAGTATTTGTGTGGGCATTTATGACAGTGGTGATTTTTCTGTTGGGCAATTTTTAAGCGTTTTTTTTCTTTCATTTGTGCTTTTTTCATAGATTCAACGTTTATATCCTGTTATTGGCCCTGCTTCTGTGTAATATCAGTTTGGTGAACAACTATCTGACTCACAATATTTTTACCTTTCAGCATCCTTGGTCACATTTACCAGTGTTCCTCCATCGCTCACTTTTACTGTGCAACAAAGCATGCTGTGACCGCACTCACTGAGGGAATCAGACAAGAGCTTAGAGAGACAAAGAGCCGCATTCGTGTAACGGTAAGTGCAAATCAGTAGCTCTGCTAAAAGTAGGAAATTCTGTGAATATAATTAAAACAACAACAATTTAACAAACAAATTTAACTGGTTTTTATATTGAAAATTATTTACCATGTTTTAAAATAAACTGTATAGTAAGAGTTTGGAATAGTATTACATGTTTAAATACGGACAAGCAGCTTACAAAGTTATGGGTAAACTCATTTGTCTTAACATATTGCATCCTATTCAGTTTTGTTTTAAAGATATGTTTTTGTGAAATGTCTATATGATGTTTTGTGAAACGTGAAATGCGTTGGCTTATTTGTCATATTTATAGTAGAATTCTGAATAGACGTGCAAAGACTGGACAACTTCCAACCTTATCCTTCCAGCGGAAGGTGCTGCTGAGTGCAAAAAACACATGGATCCTTCCGCGCTCTTGACCCCTCCTAGATCCTGCCCTTTTTAATTCCCTTAACTTCACTACTCATGCACACAAGAAAAAAATCTGCATAATTATTAATTCTACACTGCAACTGAATTTGAATGGTCAGTTAATGTGGAAATTACACAAATTAACAAAACACTGAATCACCTGTATCTTGTTTCATATTGTTTCATGTGGTGCTAGATTTTAAAAGAAAATAGATCTGTCTGTCTTCTATCTATCTGTCTGTCCGTCTATCCACCTAGTGTAGCTTCAGTGGAACGTGCCTGCTAGTTTCACTGTTTTCCATGGTGAGTGCCCCACTTTAGCACTTTTCACCACTTTTTCAGAACTAGACACTTTGATAAATCTCAAAACCCAATAATAGCGTTGCGCTTTCCATTCATTAAAGTAGAGAGTACAGAGTAGTTAGCAGCAATCATTCTTTCGGCAATGCCTAGTTAATGATAAGGTAGTGGTACCACCTTGTGAGGTGGGATGTAACAGTGAAAAACACAAAAAGTAAAAACATAAAAATTAAGGTCTAAACAATGTATATATATAAAAAAATCTATCTGCAGGGGGCAGGGCTGGGCCTGACATCCAAGATGGCGGAGAGCGTTAGTCTTAAACTCGCATTGGCTTGCATTAAAACACAATTATCAATCTGTGTCACCCACTCTTCCACTTGCACGAAAGTACCACACTGCAGAACTAGCTAGTAGTCCCTCTTCTAGGCTGCTTGGAGTTTATTCCAATTTGCTGTCCATACACCCGGGGCTCTTCCGTGTGTCGGAGAACTCACGGGCACATGATCCCACCATCGAGAAGTGGAGGATCCATGGACCATGGGCACTAACCCTCTTCAAGGCCTGGTATGGGGATAGCCTATCTACTTACATTGGACAGCAGGAAAACCAGCAATTACTGCTCAATCTAATGGAGGAAGGACGGGTAAACCAACCTAGCTTGGAGCTGGACTTAAACGATCCGTTTTCCTGGCACTGGAGGGTCCGTCTCCCTCCCACCCACCAATCCCCGGTTACTGAAGGGGTGAAAACCCCTTCAGTCACTTACCTGAGGCAGCGGCGATGTCCCTCTCCGCTGTCTCCTCCTCCGCGCCGCTCCTCCTCTTCATTGCGTCGGCCGGTGGGCGAGACTGATCCCGCCCACCGGCCGAGGAGACCTAATGCGCACGCGCGACAATGCCGCGCATGCGCATTACGTCTCCCCATAGGAAAGCATTGAAAAATAATTTCAATGCTTTCCTATGGGGAAATGAGCAACGCTGGAGGTCCTCACACAACGTGAGGACGTCCAGCGACGCTGTAGCACAGATCTGTGCTATGAAGGAGGAAGTGACCTCTAGTGGCTGTCTAGTAGACAGCCACTAGAGGTGGAGTTAACCCTGCAAGTTAATTATTGCAGTTTATAAAAAAACTGCAATAATTACACTTGCAGGGTTAAGAGTAGTGGGAGTTGGCACCCAGACCACTCCAATGGGCAGAAGTGGTCTGGGTGCCTGGAGTGTCCCTTTAATCTTGGGACCTACCCAAGGCATAGGGTGATTAAACCTCTTAACACGCCAAAAGCAACATCTTAGAAAATTTTTATCTTATGTATTTTACAATGTGCTTCTTGTACTCCTGCCTAATGTCCATTGGTACTATAATACTTCCATGGTCGGATAAAATTGCATGATTTCTTTTTCTCTACAAACTCTATACAGACATTTCCTCTTGTCAGTATTCTTGTTCTACCTTTGTTTTCCATGATATAAAAAAGTGCAGTGCGTGTGACCTTTCATGTTTCATAGTTGGTTACATAGGCTGAAAAGAGACATGTGCCCATCAAGTTCAGCCTTCCTCAGATTCGTTTTTTTGCTGTTGATCCAAAAGAATGCAAAACCCCCAGTTTTAAGCACTTCCAATTTTGCAACAAACTAGGGGGAAAAAATCCTTCTTGACCCCAGAATAGCAGTCAGATTTATCCTTGGATCAAGAAGCTATTACCCTACATAGAAAAATGATATTCTTGAATATTCTATTTTTGCAAGTATTCATCTAGTTGTTGTTTAAACATCTGTACGGACACCGATAAAACCACTTCTTCAGGCAGATAATTCTATATCCTTATTGTTCTTAGGTAAAAAACAGTTCCTTTGCCTTAGACTAAATCTTCTTACTTCCAGTCTAAACACATGACCTCATGTCCTATGTAAAGTCCTGTTTGTGAATAGACTTCCACACAATGGTTTGTATTGGACACGGATATATTTGTATACTGCTTTCATGTCCCCTCTGAGGCGATGGTTTTGTAAACTAAAGAGGATTACATTTGTTAACCTTTCTTCATAGCTAAAATGTTCCATTCCTTATAATAATTTTGTAGCCCACCTCTGCATTCTTTCTAGTGCCATAATATCTTTCTTTAGAACAAGTGCCCAAAATCGCATTGCATATTCAATATGTGGTCTTACCTGCGATTTATAAGGAGGCAAAATAATATTCTCATCCCGAGAATGAATGCCCTTTTTCATGCCTGATAATACCTTACTGTCCTTAGTCACTGCTCATTGACATAGCACATTGTTGCATAGTTTGTTGTCTATGTAATTATCTTGACATGTTTATTATATATTCTTGCTGAAACTTGTGATTACTCCATGCACTGAACAAAATATGGAATAAAAAAAAATTCTATCTGCAGGTGACGATGGTACAGTTTGAATAAGGTTTCGGATATTTTATTTATTACGTTTTCTGTTTTGTTTTTTTATAAAAAAAAAATAAACAGATTTAATCAAAGAATAAAATACAGAGGAATTTTTAAATTAATTTACCTCTCAAATGAACATACGTTGTGCCCAGATTGTCCCCTTTAATTGGTGATTTTAACAGAATGGAGAATTATGGTCCATAATGTATAGCAAGGCATGGAGTAAAGGGTTCTGGTAAAGGATACTATTCAGATTCTGATACGGGGTAGCAGGTCAAAATGGGTGTACCTGGAGTTAGAAGAAATGAATGGGCTAAGAGCACAAGTTTACCACAAGTAATTAAAGGCTCTGACTTTTTTTGTGGGAGTGAGATTTACAGAAAACTTGAGGTTTGGGATCCATTCAATATTGATTGAGTATTGTAATCTACATAAGAGGTTTTAAATAAAACAAACAAAACAGCTGCAATACTCAGCAAATGCTTGCAGACATAGTTAATTACCAAATTACAGCCAAGTAAATGAAAGCAAGAAATACATGGGATAAAATTGCATATTCATAGTAACAGACAGACAACGTGTCTATACCTTTGAAACTCTTGCCTGATTGAAGGATTGTATTCAGATGTTATAACAACAATCTAGATTTGGAGGGTGGACCAGTTATCAAGGAATGTACTTATTTAATATCTCTCCTCCTAGATGTAGCAAATGTCTTTAATAATTATTTTGTTGGATGTGCTACCATCCTGGTTGCTAAGATAATAAATGACACTCATCTTCAGACCGCAAATAAAGATCAGGCCCTGCCAAATCTTCAAAATCCTCATTTAGAGAAATTCAATTTTAGACCTGTGCCTGTTAGTGTCATTAATAAAAATCTTAATAATTTAAAAGTGAAAAACCAGTGTGGACCAGATCAAATTCCAGCAATGTTGCTGAAGTTCAGTGCGCCAGCAATTGCTAAACCTGTCACTACCCTTATCAATGAATCCCTGGTGTCAGGATACATACCCAAACTTTGGAAGACTGCAAAAGTAGTACCTATCCATAAAAGTGGTGACAATACTTTGGTATCTAACTATCGCCCAATATCATTGCTCCCTGTATTGTGAAAAATCTTGAAAAATGTGTCCACACGCAACTATGTGAATATTATCAACGATCAAATTATCTGACCATTGATCAATCAGGCTTTCGTCCAAATCACTCAACTTCGACTGCCTTCTTAAAAGTTTGAAATGACATCCAAATTGGCATGGAACAAGGAGACTTAACAAGAGCTATCTTCCTTGATTTTGCCAAGACCTTTGACACAGTAGACCACGGCACTCTTTTGCAAAAACGTAAAAACTCAGACATTGATGATCGTCCGCAAATCTGGTTTCTATTGTACGTTTCAGACCGATTGCAATATGTGGCCATTTCTGATAGCGCTTCCCTCCCCCCTTCGAGTCACGTGTGGTGTTCCCCAAGGCTCCATACTCGGCCCCCTGCTATTCACATTATTTCTAAATGATCTGCCTAACCTCAACTGTACACATGTATGCAGACGACACTGTAATCTACGCTAGTAAACCCAAGCTACCGCAGCTTGAGGCTGTGCTCCAAAACCAATTCACAGATAGAAAAGTGGATAGTGGTTAACAAACTCTTCCTAAACACTAACAAAACTGTTACTATGATCTTTGGAACTGTACCTAAATTACATTAACTACACAATCAACCACTGAGTATCAGAACAAATTCAAATAGCACACTGACCACAGTCTGCTCTTTTAAATATCTAGGTATGTTGCTAGACCCCAATCTATCCTTTAGCCTTCACATTGAAAAAATCTCTTCAAAACTTTACCCAACACTAGGTTCCCTGTACAGAAACTAACCCTGCTTAAGCCCTACAGAAAAGAAACAGATGCTAATGCCGGTCATTGATTATGGGGACGTAGTGTATGCACCCGCACTGCAAACCCACCTTAATAAACTTCATACATTATATAATTCATTCTGCCGCTTTGTACTAGAATGTAATTACTTTACCCACCACTGTGACATGTTAAAAGAGCTAATCTGGCTATTGCTGGAATACCGACGCACTCTTCATCTTTCCAGCCTTGTGCATAAGAGCATTTCTGGGAAGCTGAGTGGAATGCCCTCCCCTGCTGTTCCCACCTCCTATAACCTCCGATCCAGTACTAGCACGATATTTAGCATACCGCAATACAAAAATAAAGTGGCTCGATCCTCATTTACCTACAGAGCACCGCAATGCAATCTAAAATCCTTTAGGAGATGTATGGCAATATACCTCAGCACAGAATGCACCTGTCATGGTTGAATATATTTATTACCTGTTATTTATTACATTTATATATATGTGTGTGTGTGTGTGTATATATAGATATATATATATAGTTTGTATATTGTATTCTATTGCAACAATGCAATGTTTTGTGGACACAGGACATACTTGAAAACGTGAGAAATCTCAATGTACCCATCCTGGTAAAATATGTTCTTAATAAATAAATAAACTAACAGATAATCATTGTATGGATATTTAAACATAATGTAAAATCGAAGTCAGATTCACTGTCAAGCTTGCTGCTTTAAGTCTTTAAGTGCTATAATCTGGTTATGACCCTGATATAGTTCATTCATTGTATTGTTTTCAGAGCATTTCCCCTGGTGTTGTAGAGACTGAGTTTATATACAGGATACTGAATAAAGACCCAGCAAGTTCTGAAAATGTCTACGCAGACCGCCCAGTAAGTTACAACAAAATGAATTCTTTGGCCTGATAAAGTAAAAATGTAAACACATAACGATCAATACGATATACATTGTCTGTTGCAGTAATCTCCAGTATCTATAAGGTAAGTGCACAGAAGAGCCCCCATGAGTGTAATAAAGTTTATTTGACAAGAACACAATATTTAAAATAAAACCACATAAGATGGCCGAAAAATTGCTAAAAAATGATTGCCACGCTCCTAGGAAAGTCTGCCAATTTCCTGCTCAGTCTTAATGCTTCTGCATAAGCCTCATACATCGTCTTTTACGTCTGTCTACGTGTTTCGTAATGAACGACTTAATTCCTCCACATATAGTCTACCTAAGGAGCTTTACCTTTATATCTCGTACAGGAGTCCATTTCTTAGCCTGTCAAAGTGCGCTCTTCAAAAACCAATTCCCTATTCTACACATACATACATTCTTGCAAGCAAATAAAACGATGTATCTTATTGCACAAAAATACAATCACATACCAGAAATACTCATAAAAACTGCCTTAAAACCTCTGAAATAGCCTACATAGATAAATTAGTAATACATAAATAACAAATTAATAGATGTATAAAATACCTAAAAAGAAAAAAAATTGATTCTACTCCATGGAGAGATTATTAAGCAATGTATTAATTAATGATGGAGTTTAAATATTAAACCAGAAATCGTGGAAGTGCACTCAAACTTGGAAATACTGATCTTTAATATTTGTCTTTTATCATCCTCATATATAAAAAAAATAATAAAAAAAATATACAAATAGAGTAGACTGTATCATAAAATGTACATATGTGTATAGATAACAGTGCACATTTTATATTGCAAACTAAAGGTTATATATCCAATCTAAATAAAGTGTAAGGTTCTTCAAGTAGCTGGTTAGTGGAAAGCTTCAAAGTGAAATTCCTATAATAGGGAGACAGGGCTTTTACTAGACATGCAGCCCAAATTTGGCTCTATAGATAGCATAGATAATGTACACTCCGTGGCAGGGAAGATGAGGAATCCAATTCCATATATGACACTCAGTATACATCACTTCTTCCACCCGATCAGGACACTTGTGGCACTAGATTAGTGCTTAGCATATCAGGAGAAGATTGGAAGAGGACCAACGCGGGTGACAGTAATAAAAGTTCCAAATAAAGATTGAAAATTCTTACATGTAAAAAAGTATGCTTGCACACCAAACGTTGAAACAGGCAATGCGAGGATGGAAAGTGTAGCTAACCTTCAGATGCCAAATAGACTTCCTTGTGGCTATGCTACACGTTTTTTTTTTTTGTTTTTTTCACGTTATGGTTTAACTATTAAACGGACACTATGGTCACCAGAACAAGTACAGCTTTATTGTGTTTGTTCTGGTGAATAAAGTCAGTCCCTGCAGGCTTTTTAATGTAAACACTGCCTGTTCAGTAAAAATAAAGTGACTCTTATTTGCGAGGTATACATACATAAACATTAGTTGAAGTTTAGAATGGATTGACGCAGATTACGAAAGCTTCTGTGCCTTAAAAGCTGCATGACACCTCTCTCCTTGGTTATGTGGACAAATATCCTCCAATGAAACTCAAAGTAAGGTGTAATAATTCGTACACTATTTTGTATCAACAGGAATATAGCAAATGTTAAAGATCAGAGCCTGTGAATATATTCCAGCTCTGGGTATTCTCAGTTTGGTGGCACTCCCTTATTCTGCAGGAAAACATGGATTACACTGGATTCCAAAGATGACTATCAAAAGATTTATTGGCAAATAAAATCACTTTAAATTCAGTGCCTATTTAAAATAATAAACCAAACAGATGGCTCTGAGTCCCAGCGTTGAAATCCCCCACTCCGAGACGCGTTCCACCCTTCAGCTTTCTAAACAGTTTTATTTGTATTTATATGTAGAAGTAGCGAATTCGTTTTTGAACAGTGCGCAATAAAGGGTTAAAAGATGGAATTTTGTAAGGGTTATAAAGGGAAAGTTCCTTAGGGAGACTGTCCTAAGGAAGTGAGTTGTTCACTCATGAAACGCGTAGACAGACAGACAGAGGATGCTGTGTATGAGGCTCATGCAGAAGGACTGAGAGAAAAGCCAGTGGACTGCAGACCCAGGAATCATCATGGTGTGCTGAGCGAATGCATTATAGCAGAGTAGCATTCACTGTTGAGAGATTTTTCATCTATCTTATTGTGAATGTATTTTAAACATTATTTTCTTGTCCATTAACCTTTATTACATTATTGGAGGCTCCTCTGTGCACTTACCAGTGAGGACACTGAATTTATGTGAACTACACTCATTATCACCACTGCTGTTTTAAAGTTTAATTGCACAGTGGATTTGGACTGTAGGCTTTGTGGACTTGTGTAAGCCTTGGTACTTATTTTATGTTGTCTGGTGATGGAAGTAAATTCTGCACATGACTTGTTTGGTTTTTTGTTTCTTGCCTTCTTTGGAGAGATGGCTAGTTTTCAAACCACCATACTTTGTACTACAGTTGGACTGATTCTCCTATAATTATCTGCCAGCTCATGGCTAGCATAGAAGTCTGGAAGTCATGAACTCAAAGAGTTTGTTGAACTTTAACAGCTTTGTTAAAAAAAAAAAAATGCAACTTTTCTGGAATTTCCACCATTGGATAAAACATTCAAAAATAACCTATAACTTGTGTTAATCTTTTTACTCATTAATATAAATATTTAATACATTACACCATGTTCCAGTTCAGACAAGGCAAAGCCGTGGCAAACAGTGCAAATGACCTGAAGTGACGTGCCTTTAGGTCAACAGGGGACCAGAGGAACTTCTGTGTATTTTATTTATTGCAATATTTTCTGCTGTTTGGAGTCACTTCAGGGCAATTAATGCTTGATTCAAGTGGGCTCCAAATTGAAATTCATTCAGATTGACCTGTTTTTCTGTATGTCTTTCTGTCTATCAAGTTAATTCTGCTTTCATTGTATAGTTGTCTATTACACTGTTTATTTTATTTTGCAGCATCTATCTGCTGATGATATTTCTAAAGCAGTGGTTTATGTGTTGAGTGCACCTGCTAATGTTCAGGTAAATATATATATATATATGTTCTCTTATTCAACATCCTTTTTATAGAGCCATTTCTAAGAATAATGTACAAAAGTATAGTGCACATCTAGATGAACTACTATAGTCACCACTTAATGCTATAGATTACAAGATTTGTTTAGACCACCTGTCAAGGAACTTGGGGAATTGGGTCATAAGGGAACATGTGCAGGTAGGTCCTTTTTGCACCACAGTCGCTGACAAAGATCAAAGGGGATTTGTTCATTTGAAGGAGTATGACCGCTAGCATGAGCATTGTTTTATAAAATTGTTCTTGAAGTGCATATATGGACTCACTTCTAGTTTCCTAGATGTTCTTCCATAGTCCCTGCATTTCCTTAAGTTTTCCAATGTTGAAGCCAAACTGATAAGAGAGTAGATAGAGGCAGGGCTGGCCCAGGACATTGTGCTGTCTAGGTCCAAGGATGAACTGCTGCACCCCTCCCCCCTTAAAATCACGCACACATCCATTATGTTATGCAATGTGTATAGTGAGTGCAGTGTTGATACCGGAGAAACTGACGGAAGCCAAGCACAGAGAGATGGACACAGGTTTCTTCAGGAAGGAAGAGATTCTTTATTCGGTTCACCGATCGGGACTCAGAGGGACTAATGTCACCAAAATACAACAGGTTCTGAGCCCCGGACAATAGTGCAGGCTCCTTATATAGGCATAAAACTCCTCGCATATTAAGCTCCACCCGCACATTCTCTTAACCAATCAAAACAAATAAGAATTAACTTCCTGCTTGACCGCATGGCTTGTCCAGCACAATGGAAGAGGGGAATACTACATCCTGTATTCTCGCACATGCTCCGTACACTACTGATCGTATCTTACCACGTGCAACCAACCGACCGATACGTCAGCATATGCACGTACACATGCCACGTGGTAATCTCGGCCTACTAAATTTATTTTTACCGAGATTCCACCACATTCCCCCCTTTGATGCCTCTTGATATTTTACAATTACTTGAGGCATCACTTAACCTTGGTTTGCATACACCTCAGGTTACCATGAACCAGACCAGACTTTTCCTATGATGTGAATCCCTCAACACTCCTCTTCTTGCATTGGTTCTCCCTGATCTAGAGCCTTATATTTATATATAGCCATTATCTGTGCTGCAGCCTTCCTTTCTGCTATATTTTCTATCAGGCTTTGCACAGACCTAACCACTAAGGGAATAAGACATGGCAGGAGTAGACACAACATTAAAATCAGTATGACTCCGCCTACCAATGCCTTAAGCCTTCCAAAGTGCTCATACCAGTTACTAAACCAACTACTTGGATTGTACCCTTTCCATACCTGAGTAGGCACATGCGCTAGTTTAACCATATGGCTAGTAAGCTCAGCTATTGCTTGCCCTTCGTCATCTATTTGAAGACAGCAATTGCTCAGGTTAAACTTCCCACATACACCTCCCTCTACTGCCAATAGGTAATCCAAGGCTAATCTATTTTGGTACACTGCTGTCCTCATCCTGGTATTATGCTTCGCTAGAAGATTGAGCGCTTGTGAGGTCTCATTAGTAATAATCTCAACCACCGCCTGTAATCTTATAATGCGGTTGAGCATATAAATTGGGGTCCTGTACCCGAAAGTACCATCCTCTGCCCACGTGGCTGGCCCATAATAATCTATAATACGCTGGGGAGGCCATTCATCATCTTCCCAGGCGCCTATCTCTATGGGTCCCCTTTTCTTTCTATGATTCACATCATACACTTTAACACCCAAAGTCTCACCTGTTTCAATAGGTAACAAGAAGAAGGATGGTTTGAGCATACCTAACACACATGCCCCTTCCCAGTCCTGTGGCAACTCCGAATAGGCCTTCTTACCACAGATCCAGTACAAATTTGCTGGGGCTTTCCAACTAGATGTGATAGATAAATCAAACCATACGTCCTTTAAATTGGCATATCTTGCAAACGGGTTAGATGGTTCTGAGACATTTGAAGCCGACCACCAAGTTGTATTCTTTGTATCATCATCATAAGCTTTTTGCCCTAGACAAGTTAACTCTCCTACAGAAGTATTAAACATCATTCCTTTCCTTGCTATGCAAACATAACCTATGATGGAGGTCTTTAATCTCCACTCAGATTTACCTCTAACACTCATCTGATAATCGGCTTGTGAAGATATTAATTGTTCAACTGCCTCAGAACCGGACATTACCTCCTTTGCTTCCCAAGGCCATTGGTCTCCCATGTTAGTACCTCCACACACATAGCAGTTGGTTACATTAAGACTACCGGCAATACTCTCAGCTAAATCTATGAACAGGTTTTTAGCGTTATGGGGGATCTTATTATCTATACTCATCTCTTCATAAAACGAATGGAATACCTGATGAGTTTGGGAGGTTACCGTATCGGTCTCTATCCCTATAAACAATACTGTCCCAGGGTCTAAACCCGTCCCGTATATTTAAAACCCAAATAAATTACCATATCTATCCAAGAATTGGTCAGGATTATTTATAAGAATATGGACTGGATTGCATTCCATAGACTTACAGTATGGATTGGTAGGCAACTTAGTCACAATCATGTCCTTGTCTGTTGTCTGTCCCCAAGTTGCCCACCCCACACAAGACCAATATGGGCAAAAATTATAATCCCTATTTGGGCATCTAGGACTCACATACTTATTTTTACTACTGGGACATATATATTTATCATTAGACCCATACGTTCTCTCCCATCTAAGATCCCCACATACATTCCACGGCTTTCTACCACTTGATATTGCTTTACATGCATCAAATAGTAGAACACCCGAAGAATGTACGGATTCTAACACCGTTTTGTTTATTAGGGTCCCCTGAGGATCTCCATTCCTGAGAGTCAACCAAATTGTACGGGGTTGATACTCCGGATTGAAGCACTTAGGTTCTCCTATCCCTAAATGGCATACACTATACTCTACATTTAAGTATCTACACCTAGACACATCACCTTTACACTCATATTGCGAATGCCAAATTAGGGTCTGGGAAATATGGTTACCTGTTCTTGTAGTCTTAATGCATACCTCACAGCTAGGAGTGTCGGTACCTCTACCTTCCTGAATATAAAAATACATATAAATAAACATTATCACAAATACATCTTTCTTCGGCTGCATCCTCAGTCTTCGTCCGTGCGATGGCACCTCAGCTTCCAGGATGTAAGGGCTGCAGGGAATGGAGTTCTGCTCGTCTTCACAGGGGTCCCTTCGAGACTTTCCTGGCTTTTAAATTTCACGTTGGTGAGCGGACAGGCTTTATTATGGCCGTCTTAACACTCACTTATCAATCTCTGAAACAATAAAATTTGTAATCCACAAGGTTCCTCGTCACTCCGACTGAGTCGTGCGCTTTAACCGGATCTTGCAGGGATTCTCTGGATCTGATGTAGCTTGCCAAGAATCCACTGCTGCTGGTTTAACCCTGGAGTGATGAATCCACGGAGTCACTTCGGCCACTTTTATCGCTGTAGGGGTAGACAAAAGAACAACACAAGGACCTCTCCACTTGGGCCCTAACGGTACATTATTCCACTCTTTAATCCACACTTGGTCTCCTGGGTGGTAACTATGAACTGGGGGATAAATATTCACAGGTAATCTATCTTGTACCCATTTCTGTACCTCCTCCATAGTCTTACCCAACTCTACAACCTGCTGCCGGGTAATTCCTTCTCCCAACTGACTCAAATCCCCCCTTAAGTTACCAAGTACGGGAGGTAGACGTCCATACATGATCTCAAAAGGAGAGAGACCCATCCTTCTGGTAGGTGTACTGCGAATTCGCAACAGAGCTATAGGCAAAAGGACGTTCCACTTAAGTTGGGTTTCCTGACACATTTTTGCCAACTGGTTCTTAATAGTTCTATTCATTCTCTCTACTTTACCAGAACTCTGAGGTCTATATGCCGTATGAAGTCTCCACTTTATACCAAGCATATGAGTCAGTTGTTGTAGGCACTGATGAACAAAAGCTGGACCATTGTCCGATCCTATAGAGCAGGGTAGTCCATATCGGGGTATTATTTCTCGTAGCAGGAATCTCACAACTTCTCCTGCTTTCTCTGTACGAGTAGGACATGCTTCTACCCAGCCTGAATAGGTGCACACAACTACTAGTAGGTAGCTGTGGCGAAACCAACCTCGCCACTGGGCCCTGGAGAAGCCTGTTTGCTAGCCTCCTACCTACTGACTATGGCCCCTGGGTTATTTGGGGCATATTGTACTGTATATTGCTGCTACTGGCCCTTTTAACAGCATCTATGGACATATTGGGACTTTTGGGACTACTGTCCCTTTAAGATTGTGAAGCATATTCAAGTGTACTGCCTGTAATATTATATATGTATTTATAGATGTGTTAAGCTTATCCTGGGTGATTTGTATGCAGCATTCTGATTGTTCTTGTTCGGTAGAATCACTCCATTCAGTATATTGAGTGAAACTACCGAACAACCAGACCACCCAGGAATGAGTGTGCCTCCAATTACCGTTTGCAACAATGTTGCAAACAGGTAATTGGCAATCAGTGCAGTGTGGTCTTTGTCCTCTGGGTGGCCGCCATTCGGGAAACAAACACGTGGCGGCGGCCATCTTAAACTACCGAACAGCGGTGTTTTGCCGTCGAGTGTCTGGAACTAAAATCGGACACTTGACTAGGCAAACACCGCTGAGACCTCCATACTTCCAGAAATTCGTATGGAAACTACCGAATGACCCGCCGTTCGGTAGAAAGAGCCCCATAAACAAGGGAATTCATTCAAACCCTCTCCAGGCTCTATAACACAGGCAATTCGCCTGTTTTCATTCCCTTGTTTGTGACCGACCGCAGGGCCAAAATGCATGGAACTGTTTTCGGATACTTTACCCATGCGGTCGGTCAAATCTTTGGAACCCCATATCTCACGAACCATTCATCCGAATTACTTGAATTTTGAATATGTTGTCCCCCTGAATAAGGGCTATCCAGCGATGCTGGATTTAAAGGTGTACCCCCGGGTTTTGGGGTACATCCAGAACTTGGCTGAAAAAGTGTACCGGATAATTGAGTTTAATGTTATCTGAGGGGAGGGGATGTGTGGGCTGAACCATGTATGTGATTGGTTATTTTATGCCTCCCCCTGGGTGTGGCCTGTATGTGGATTAGTGTAATAAAAGCCAGGCTGGATGTGCCAGTCCAGAGTTCCTGTTTTAACCTCAAAGTGATGTGTCGTCTCATTATTGGGGGAAGGATTTATTGTATGCTGTTCCAATTTGACTGCTAGGAGTACAAGCCTATTCGTATGGTTCCTATTCAATGGTCTACAGCATTCATACGCTTGGGAGAATTTAAAGGTTTCTCGGATTCGGTGATTATGGTGTCTGCCAGAGTGCTTGGAGTCCTCAGGAAGCACTAGGAGCATCCATTAACGGAGGTACCAAGTCGGGGTGCCAGGTGATCCGTTACATTGGTGGCAGCGGTGGGATGGCGTCCTAGTGCGAGGTAAAGCAGCTCGGAGACACAGTGCGTTTGGATTTACAATTGAGGGCAACGCTAGCAGTCGTGCAGCGCCCCTGGGAGCAGACAAGTATGGAAGGTTCTGGCTCTGGAGATGATTGGCTGGCCGAGGTGAGGCAGCGAGTGGCTGAGTATGGGGATGATATACCCATGGAGACACGCCGGGTGATCTGGAACCAGGTCATGGCCGAGCGAAACACAAGGCTGGACCGAGAATTCCGGTTGGCAAAAGAGAGGAAGTATGCTCAGCAGCAGGAGCGTTACAGCAGCCGGGTAGAGGCTGCATCCGAGGAGGTTAGCCGTCTTTCCCTGAGGCGGCGGGAGGAACCCGAAGTGGGGGTCCTCATAGACTGGTCCTGTGAGGAACCACAACAGGCAGGTAGAGATGGGACCAAGGTCACTCCACCGGGATGCTGGGCAGCCGGCCCAGATCCCCAGCAGCAACCAGAGTTGCCAGGTGGGGAAGCAGGTGGCCCTTACTCACAAATGTTGAGGGGCCTCACGGATTGGTCCTGGGAAGACCCACCAATGGCAGGTGGAGATGGGACTGCGGTCTCTCTACCGGCCCTACAGGGATGCTGGGCAGTCGGCCCAGATCCCCAGCGGCAGTGTGCGTTACAGGGAGCTGAAGGTGCCGTTCTGGCTCCCCAGCGGCAGTCTACGGTGCAGGGAGAGGAGCCTGTTATCCCCTCTCCCCAGCGGTTGAAGGTGTGTAAGGGAGAGGAGTTTGTTATTCCCTCTCCCCAGCGGCAGCACAGCTCACCAAGGGGAGACAGTAAGCCCCTCACCAGCGCAGATGGGACCGTGGTCTCTGCGCCCTGCCTACAGGGAGTACAGAGGGTCAGCCCTGCTCCCCAGCGGCTGAAAGTGTGTAAGGGAGAGGAGTTTGTTACCCCCTCTCCCCAGCAGCAGCTTAGCACACCAAGGGGAGACAGTAAGCCCCACACCAGCGCAGATGGGACCGTGGTCTCTGCGCCCAAGCTACAGGGAGCTGAAGGGGCCGTCCTCCCTCCCCAGCGGCAGTGTGATTTGTTGGGAATTGGGAGCCCAGTCTCCATTCCCCAGCGGCAGGCTGAGTTACAGGGGGCAGAGGTAGTTGGTCCTACCCCCCAGCAGCAGAGTGATATGCCGGGAAGGCAGTGTGAAGTGCAGGGAGAGGAGAGCAGCGTCCTCCCTCCCCAGCGGAAGGCTGAGTTACAGGGGGCAGAGGTAGTTGGTCCTACCCCCCAGCAGCAGCGTGATTTTTTGGGAATAGAGAGCCCAGTCTCTATTCCCCAGCAGCAGGACACTGAATTGGGAGGAGAGACAGTCGGTCTCCCTCCACAAAGACTGAAAGTAGGCATGGGAGAGGAGATTGTTACCTCCTCTCCCCAGCGGCAGATCATCAATGGGCAGAGTGTTCTAATGGGAGAGGAGATTGTTACCACCTCTCCCCAGCGGCAGATCATCAATGGGCAGAGTGTTCTAATGGGAGAGGAGCTGGTTACCACCTCTCCCCAGCGGCAGCTTAATGTACCAGGGGGAGACTGTAAGCCCCACACCTGTGCAGATGGGACCGTGGTCTCTGCACTTCCAGCACAGGGGGTAGGGACGGTCGGTCCTGCCCCCCCACAACAGGGCTGTTTAGCCAAAGGGGAGACAGTCGGTCTCCAGCAACCAGGCTCCAACCAGACTACTCCTGTAGTAGTGCTGGCACCAGGGCAGAGTACCGCTGGTCTCTGCCCACTCAGCAACCCACCAAAACAGCCTACCAGTCCCCCACACAGCCGGGGTGAGGCACCTGGACCTGGACAAGTTTTTCCATTACTCAGGTGTAGTAACCATTTATTGTGGGTGGGCTGTACTGCTGTTTCTGTTTTGTGGGTGGGCTGCTGGACTAACAAGGGCACTGACCGGCAAGAGGTCAGGTACCCTGTTAGTCTGTTTGGAAAAGGGGAGAAATGTGGCGAAACCAACCTCGCCACTGGGCCCTGGAGAAGCCTGTTTGCTAGCCTCCTACCTACTGACTATGGCCCCTGGGTTATTTGGGGCATATTGTACTGTATATTGCTGCTACTGGCCCTTTTAACAGCATCTATGGACATATTGGGACTTTTGGGACTACTGTCCCTTTAAGATTGTGAAGCATATTCAAGTGTACTGCCTGTAATATTATATATGTATTTATAGATGTGTTAAGCTTATCCTGGGTGATTTGTATGCAGCATTCTGATTGTTCTTGTTCGGTAGAATCACTCCATTCAGTATATTGAGTGAAACTACCGAACAACCAGACCACCCAGGAATGAGTGTGCCTCCAATTACCGTTTGCAACAATGTTGCAAACAGGTAATTGGCAATCAGTGCAGTGTGGTCTTTGTCCTCTGGGTGGCCGCCATTCGGGAAACAAACACGTGGCGGCGGCCATCTTAAACTACCGAACAGCGGTGTTTTGCCGTCGAGTGTCTGGAACTAAAATCGGACACTTGACTAGGCAAACACCGCTGAGACCTCCATACTTCCAGAAATTCGTATGGAAACTACCGAATGACCCGCCGTTCGGTAGAAAGAGCCCCATAAACAAGGGAATTCATTCAAACCCTCTCCAGGCTCTATAACACAGGCAATTCGCCTGTTTTCATTCCCTTGTTTGTGACCGACCGCAGGGCCAAAATGCATGGAACTGTTTTCGGATACTTTACCCATGCGGTCGGTCAAATCTTTGGAACCCCATATCTCACGAACCATTCATCCGAATTACTTGAATTTTGAATATGTTGTCCCCCTGAATAAGGGCTATCCAGCGATGCTGGATTTAAAGGTGTACCCCCGGGTTTTGGGGTACATCCAGAACTTGGCTGAAAAAGTGTACCGGATAATTGAGTTTAATGTTATCTGAGGGGAGGGGATGTGTGGGCTGAACCATGTATGTGATTGGTTATTTTATGCCTCCCCCTGGGTGTGGCCTGTATGTGGATTAGTGTAATAAAAGCCAGGCTGGATGTGCCAGTCCAGAGTTCCTGTTTTAACCTCAAAGTGATGTGTCGTCTCATTATTGGGGGAAGGATTTATTGTATGCTGTTCCAATTTGACTGCTAGGAGTACAAGCCTATTCGTATGGTTCCTATTCAATGGTCTACAGCATTCATACGCTTGGGAGAATTTAAAGGTTTCTCGGATTCGGTGATTATGGTGTCTGCCAGAGTGCTTGGAGTCCTCAGGAAGCACTAGGAGCATCCATTAACGGAGGTACCAAGTCGGGGTGCCAGGTGATCCGTTACAGTAGCGATGTCCACCAGATTTAGGCATTACTGTATAGTCAATTTGTAGATCGGACATAGGGAGTCCCCCCCATATACTGAACTCCTGGTGGCTTTACTGGTCCTTGCCTTGCATTATTTTTAGCACACGTTACACATCTTCGAACAATGGCTTGAGTTAAGTTGGACAATCTTGGTATGTAGAAATGTTTTCTGAGAGATTCTTCTGTACTATCTCTTCCAGAATGCGTCCCGTTATGATAGTTTTGGACGATTTCTACCGCTAGTGATGCTGGAATGACTATTCTCCCATCTTCTAACTGATACCATTTGTTCTCCAAATACTTTCCAGGTTCAGTCTTTAACCACTCCTCTTCTTGAGCTGTATAAACCGGAGTCCATTGAGACAGTGGAGTTGGAATAAGAGCAGCTATATGTTCCACATATTCCTGTCTTCCTGATTCAGCGGCACGCTTAGCTGCACTATCTGCCATCCGATTTCCTTTAGTTACATCACCATCTCCTCTCAGATGCGCTCGACAATGTATAATACCGACTTCTTTCGGTTCCCATACTGCTTCCAATAGTTGTAGTATTTCAGCTGCGTACTTGATTTCTTTGCCCTCTGAATTCAATAGTCCTCTTTCTTTATACAAAGCTCCGTGGGCATGAGTGGTTAAAAACGCATACTTGGAGTCCGTGTAGATGTTCACTCTTAAACCTTCAGCCAATTGTAACGCTCGTGTTAGTGCTATCAATTCTGCCTTTTGTGCTGATGTTCCTTTTGACAGTGGCCTAGCTTCTATCACCTTATCTATCGTTGTTACTGCGTATCCTGCATAGCGAATCCCTTCTTTCACATAACTAGTGCCGTCTGTATAATATTGGACATCGGGGTTCTGGATGGGAAAATAACGAAGATCTGGTCTACTTGAAAATACTTCATCCATCACTTCCAAACAATCATGTTGACTTTCAGTAGGTTGCGGCAGAAGGGTAGCTGGATTTAAGGTATTTACAGTCTCTAAATGCACTCTTGGGTTTTCACACAACATTGCTTGATACTTGGTCATACGGCTGTTACTAAACCAATGATTGCCTTTGTAATCCAACAACGTCTGTACTGCATGTGGAACTCGTACATAAAGTTCTTGACCAAGAGTGAGTTTATCGGCTTCAGCTACCAGCAGTGCGGCTGCAGCTACGGCTCTTAGACAAGGTGGAAGACCGCTGGCCACTGCGTCCAGTTGCTTAGACATGTAGGCAACAGGTCTTTGCCATGATCCCAAGTACTGTGTCAATACTCCCACAGCCATTCTTCTTTGCTCGTGTACATACAAGTAGAATGGTCGTGTGTGATCAGGTAGACCTAATGCTGGGGCACTCATCAAAGCCCTCTTCACATCTTCAAATGCCGTTTGCTGTTCTTGAGTCCATAGGAAGGGGTCGTGTTCTGTACCCTTGATAGCTGTATACAGAGGTTTCGCCAATATCGCATAACTGGGAATCCATATCCTACAGAAGCCTGCTGCCCCCAAGAACTCTCGCACTTGTCTTCTATTCTTGGGTGTTGGTATTTGGCACACAGCTTCTTTTCTCTCTGGCCCCATTATTCTTTGACCTTCAGAGATATGGAATCCCAGATATTTGACAGTTGGCAGACACAACTGGGCCTTCTTCCTAGACACCTTGTATCCTGCCTTCCAGAGAATGTGTAGTAGATCGTGTGTGGCTTGCTGACACATTTCTCTTGTGACTGCTGCTATCAACAAGTCGTCTACATATTGTAATAGTACACACTCTCCTGGGATGGATTTGAAACCCAGTAGATCTTGACTTAGAGCTGAACCAAATAGGGTCGGTGAGTTTTTAAACCCTTGGGGCAGTCTTGTCCAAGTCATCTGGCGTTTTGAGCCCGTTACAGCGTTTTCCCATTGGAAAGCGAAAATACATTGGCTTTCTGCGGCAATTCGAAGGCAAAAGAAGGCATCTTTGAGGTCTAGGACTGTAAAATAGGTAGCCCCGCCCGGAAAAAAGCAAGCAGGTTATACGGATTGGGCACAACTGGGTGTATACTAACAACCGCATCATTGACTGCTCTCAAGTCCTGCACAGGACGATACTCATCTGTACCGGGCTTTTGAACAGGCAGCAATGGGGTGTTCCAGGGGGAAGTACAGAATTTTAGGATACCATACCGTATGAACTTATCCAGATAATATTGAATATTTTTCTTAGCCTTCTGCGGGATGTGATATTGCCGTAGGCTCACTGGATAAACCCCAAGCTTTAGTTCGATTCGAATGGGTGGAATATTGCGGGCCAGTCCTGGTGGGTTGTTCTCTGCCCAAACTCCTGGTATGTTGAATAAGGATTCATCACTCTTAGGGTTTTGGCTAGTTAACGCTGTATAAAGTCGCCACTCTTCTTCCTTTGGTACGGATAATGTCATAATACCTGAAGGTCCATTAAACTTTAAGGATGTTGTTCCGTCTGGTAGGAACGTAATCTGCGCTTGTAATTTGGATAGCATATCACGTCCCAGCAATTGGACTGGACATTCAGGCATATAAAGGAATTGATGCTTTACTACGTGGCCTCCCAATGTACAGAGTCGACTTTTAAGAACCGGTTTTGCAGCACTCCTTCCAGTTGCTCCTATTACGGTAATAGTTCTTCCAGATGGAGGAGCAACCAGATCAGTCACCACCGAATGTTCAGCACCAGTGTCGATCATGAATGCACTCCTTTTTCCCCCTATTGATACATCGACCATAGGCTCCGCTCGACCAAGGGGGATGGAGCCCGGTCGGTATCAATAGCTCTCCATGACCGTGTCAGCCAATCCTACAAAATCTTCTCTATCGCGGGACCTTTGCGCTGCGGGATAGTATCTATCTGCTCTTACACTTCCTCTGTTACCACTATTACTCCCTCCGGGACCTCCTCTACCTCTCGCTCTGCCTCTAAAGTTTCCATAACCTGCCCTGGGTGGGTCTCTCTCGTATTGCTCTCTTTTTGGACACTCGCTTCTCCAATGCCCTTCTTCTCTACCATACGCGCACTGATTCCTACTCAGGGGTTCCCTATTCCACCTACTATCGCCTCTATCTGGGCCCCGTCTATCTACGCCTGCGATCGCTACCGCTAGCATATCCGCCTTTTTACGCATCTTGCGCTCTTCCTCTGTCTTACTTTCTGATTCCCTATTCATATACACCTTATTTGCTACCTCCATTAGTTGGGTGATGGACATTCCTGCAAACCCTTCTAACTTCTGTAGCTTGCGCTTAATATCTCCATAAGCTTGGCTGACAAAGGCAGAGTTTACCATTCGGGAATTATCAGTGTCTTCCGGATTAAAGGGGGTATACAAGCGGTATGCCTCCAATAATTGGTCATAAAAGACACTAGGCGCTTCATCACTTTTCTGAATCACCTCAACCGTCTTCGACATATTTATGGCTTTCTTCCCTCCAGCTTTCATGCCAGCAATTATAGCGTCTCTATAGGCTTTTAGTCGAACCATATCTGCGCCATTAACATTCCAGTCGGGATCGGTATTAGGATAATGAGTTGCGGCCCATGCTGCTGGATTTGCTTGGTTTAAAGTACGGGCTTCTTCCTCCAGCGCTTTAATAGCCGCTTGATTTATCCTAGTCCTCTCCTCATTGTTAAATAATGTCATTAATAATTGCTGGCAATCAGCCCAAGTTGGATTATGCGTCTGGACTATCGAGGTGAACAGGTCAGTCATGGCTTGTGGCTTTTCAGTATACGAGGAATTGTGGGTCTTCCAATTCAAGAGATCGGTAGTCGTGAACGGGACATATACGAAGACTGGGTCAGCATACACCATTTGACCTAAAGCATTAAGATAGGCTGACCCAGGATTCAAACGAAGAGGCATCTGGTAATGTTTGGGTTGTTGGGTACCGGTCAGTTGTCGGGTTAGTATAGGGCTTCGTGGAGGGGCGTCGGTTAAAGGTTCTGGTCGGGGGGTAATAAGGCGTGGGGATAGAGAAGCTTCATTATGGGGAAGGCCGGTGAATAAAATATTCCGGGCCGGGCTAGAGGAAGCCTGACCGGAAGCTTGAAATGGCGCCAAATCGGAATAGATGGACTTAACGGGGGCTGGTGTCGGAAGGGGAGGTTTATTACGGCGTGGGGTGGATTCTGAGCTAGAGGAGGAAGTAGATGGGTGAGGGGGTGTGGAACTTCCTGTACTTGTATCACCTTCCTCTATAGGGAAATAAGGGGGCGGCATAGGGATCTCGGACTCAGGGGGCGTGTCCAAAATGGGCTTAACCGTAGTCCTAGTGGACAAACAAGTCCTGGCCACCATGAGGCGACACTGCTCCTCGTGGCATATGCGGACCCATCTTGGCAAGTCGTTTACGGCCTGCCTCCAACAATCAATGTATGGAAAATGTCCGTAAAGTTCAGGCCTACCTGATACAGCCACGTGTACACGCTGTACCAGATTTGGATCCAAACTGCCACGTGGCGGCCATGCCGCAACCAAAGTAGGCCATTCCCTAGTGCACAAAGTGATCAAACGGGCAGAAGACATTTTAACCCCAAAATCACATACTGTGAATCCCTTTTTAAAATTCATTACCATACATCCTAAGGGATCCAAAATCGTCGACTCCGACGCGCCCATACTTATCAATGGAGCGTCGTTGACAACGAATGCTATACACACACTCTATTCAACAGTCACACCCGTTTCTTCCGGCAACAGCACCACGTGGTACAGTTACCAAGTGAAACGTACACAGTAACACAATAAAAAACACTCAGGGAATTCCCGTACACACACAGCTGTTACACCAGTCACTAAGTAATCAATATTATGCCCTTTGGCGAAACTATACCGTCACCCACGCTATAATTCTCTATATATGAATTACCCGTCTATAACACACCCCAGTAACATCGTCTTTTACAAATAGCAGTTACAGTACGGTTAGCATAGGTCAAAGTACAATTTAAGGTCACAATACAATTATCAGTGGTTATGGTGTTAAACATGCAATGGACGACAATGATTAGTACTTATATACAGTGTCAGTAAATATACAGGGTTATGGTACCGTGCACTATAATACAGCAACACACTATTAACACTCTCGCTAGACGGCAGAGCTCACGCTATCTAACAAGATATACACGTTACTAAACAATCTTTATCACATATACAATCCCAACTAATCTTTCGGCCAGTACCTTGATGGACTACCTAAAACTATCTACATCCGTTTTGGTTAGCCACACTGCCCAAGCACCACATATAGCGAACTAGAGGGCGGAATTTACAACAGAACCCTTTTAGTCTTTCTACTCTATCAATAGTCTAGTGGGTTCCAAATTTACACGCCTTCCCACTTAGCCAAGATAGGTTGAGAGCTAGCGTACCAAATTTACACAGACGCCGCTTAGTCTCCCGGTCCCTCCGACCTAGCGAACAAATTGTACACCCTAGAACGCTAGTCTAGACAAGACACCGGTGTCCGGCTAGGGCTATTTACACAGAACCCCGCCTGACTCCAAACCAAATCAAACGGTCTTACTAAAGAGCGTTCGATTGAGCGGTGCGCCTTCGCTCCTTCCCTCCGACAGAGGGGGCAGATTCCATACACAGATTAACCCCTTATGGGCCTACCGCACAATCGGTATACCCCTAGTGGGTCCGCCGTCTAAAACAGCGGTCGTCTTACCTCCTCGTTCCTGAACCTGAGTTCACACTCATCGACGGGGACACCCCAGCACTTACTACGTAGAGGCCGATGATCTCCTGGACAACAGACCAGTGGCGCCGAGATGAAGGGAGGTCCACGCAGAAGTTCAGGGGTGCAGCCGTAGAGAACGTGGGCAAAGATAGACCGTCTCACGCCTCTGCTTCTCAGCTACCGTTGAACGATGAGCTTCCCGGCCAATGCACCAAATGATACCGGAGAAACTGACTGAAGCCAAGCACAGAGAGATGGACACAGGTTTCTTCAGGAAGGAAGAGATTCTTTATTCGGTTCACCGATCGGGACTCAGAGGGACTAATGTCACCAAAATACAACAGGTTCTGAGCCCCGGACAATAGTGCAGGCTCCTTATATAGGCATATAACTCCTACCATATTAAGCTCCACCCGCACATTCTCTTAACCAATCAAAACAAATAAGAATTAACTTCCTGCTTGACCGCATGGCTTGTCCAGCACAATGGAGGAGGGGAATACTACATCCTGTATTCTCGCACATGCTCCGTACACTACTGATCGTATCTTACCATGTGCAACCAACCGACCGATACGTCAGCATATGCACGTACACATGCCACGTGGTAATCTCGGCCTACTAAATTTATTTTTACCGAGATTCCACCACAGTGTCTGTGTTTTTGGATGCAGTGTGTCTAGTGAATGCAGTGTGTACGTGTGAATAGTGGATGTTGTGTTTGTGTAGTGGATGCAGTGTCTGTGTTTGTGTAGTGCATGTAGTTTGTGCAGTGTGTGTGTGTGTGGTGGATTCAGAGAAGGTGTGTAGTGGATGCAGTGTGTGTGCACAGTGGATGTAGTGTGTGTGTGTCTGTGTAGTGGATGCAGTGTGTGTTTGTAATGGATGCAGTGTCAGTGTTTGTGTTGTGCATGCAGTGTGTGTAGACGACTTTGAGGGGTGATAATTTTTAAAAATAAATTATAATTACCTGTGGTCAGGAAGGGGGGACACTAGTTTCCCTGGTGGTTTACAGGCATATTATGTTGTGTCCTATGAAGACGGCGCCCAGAATCTATTCTAATCTTCAGCTCCAGTCACACAGGCAGCTACAACAAACCTGGTTGACTTAGAACAACATTTATATGCGTTGTTGCAGGCCCCTACTACCTGGTACTGTGAAGTAGCAGCTTCATCTCCTCTCGCAAGCCGTATAAGCATTGCCACTTTTGCCATGCAACGTTCCTCGCGGCATGATCACAGAATTGTTCTAAGTCAACCAAGTTTGTTGTAGCTGCCTGTGTGACTTTAGGATGGCAGGCAAATCCATAACATGAAGAAAGTGGGGGGAAAAAGGGCCTATGGGGACCATTCCTGGCCAGTTTATCAATCTGCAAATTAATAAAATGAGAATAAGCTGGGTAGATCCAATCTAATCATTCTCTTTGGTCTCTGTTATTGTTCCACATACAATTTTTCATTTCAGTTTGTAAGCTTTTTCTGTGGCTGCTACTATTAGAGCTTAAAAAATAAACAAAATCCTAGACAGGAGGTTTGTTTTCATGCTATGGATCCTGTTTATCATTGTTATAGGTTTAGCATCCCATGTTTTAGGTTCTTTTGTAAAGCTTGAATAAGAGGATCCTAATTATGAGTCTGACAGGGTAATAGGTGAGCATTATACCTATATAGGAATCCCTTGCAGTTTGAACGCTGTATGTTTCTTTAACACATTCCTTAACACACATCCATAGATACATACACATCATTTCACTAACATTCACGCACTAAACTCACGAACACACATGCTTATGCAACGTACGTCTCTCTCCTACTACCTGTCTGCTGTATGAGGAGAGGAGAAGGGAGGGAGTTAGACTCCAGGCTGCCTTGTCAGGTGTCCAGTTCTGGTTGAGTGGAAGAGCTCTGCACTGACCAGAACAATTTTACCTCCTGCTGCTCTTCGGCAACGACACAACTTGCGGTGGCCTGGATTTGACATCACATTCCAGCACCAGGTTCCTCTGATATATCTATAAGTGGAGCCAGGATTTTGAGGCCTACTGGTGTGGGAGCCCCAACTGTGAGACACACAAAGTGTAATTCCCAGACCAGAGGTCCATTTGCCCAAAAGAAGGCCCTGCTATTGGCATAGATTTCCAAAATGCAAGATGACGTCTGAAACATAATGTCTCTGTGTACTCATTGCACTCACTTCAAGCTGGGATTTTTGGGAGAATTGTGACTTTTTTGAAATTGCTGTGCCCAATGTGGACTTTCTCAAAGTCTGCCTTAAGATATGACCGTTGTAAAATGTTGAATTTTAATTAATTAGTTGGGGGTTTTATCATGTGTTACTCTTGCCACAACATTTTAATACTTTGTTATATGCTAGAAGAAAAACTTTAACTCCTAGAGTAGGATTATAACCATACATCATCCTGTGCAGTCTGTGGTCATTTTTACTTTAGAGTCACAATTCATGCTCTGGATTTTTAAAACAAATTGTGTTTAAAGGGATACTGTAGTGTCGGAAATACAAAGCTGTATTCCTGGCACTATCGCTCCCCCTGCCTCCCTCCTCCCTTGCGCCCCCTCTCGCCGGTAAAGAAAGGGTTAAAAACAATTAATTTACTTCGCCACCCCATCCGTCCTGCGGCGAGCAAGGTCTAATGTGCATGCGCGTCACATGCTGTGCGTGCATTAGTCAATACTTTCCTATGGGGAAGAATATGCCGCTGGAGGTCCTCATGCAGTGCATGAGGACCTCCAACGTCAGGTAACTGACCAAAGATCTGTTTCAATTCAGGAAGCCAACTAGTGGCTGTATGTTAGACAGCCACTGATGGCAGACTTAGAGCTGCTATGTAAACATTGTCGTTTCTACAGAACTGCAATGTTTTACATTGCAGCTCTAAGTGCAAAAGGGACAGACCACTTCAGTGTCTATTGCTAAGGGTGACTGCATTACCAAACACATTACCAAACTGTGCTCATTTGCATGCCATACTTCGGATTTATAGAGATCCTATTTTTTTGAATTTCTTTGTTCAGTTGGCTTGAGATAGTTAGATGATACACACAATTTTTATTCCATAGATATAAAATGCAAATAAAAAATGTGAATGTGAGCACTCACAGGTATTGAATGTGCAAACAATTTTATTTTAGTGTTTTATGCAAAATAGTCCCAAGTGGGGCTGAAGTTTGTCTTTTAGTAATATTTCTTGTCATTTTTCATCTTTTCTAGGTCGGTGAACTAATTGTAAAACCAACAGAAGAAATTTTATGAAGAACTATGTAGGATACAGAAACGATTTTTAAATAAAAATATAGATTTTTTTTTTCCCTCTCTTACACACTGATTGACATATATACCAGTTGTCTAGTATTTTGTAATGTTGCTGTTGTAATTTTAGACATTTTAAATGAACTATATAGTTTAAAAATGTAAAACAATCAAAATATCTATTCTTTGTGGAATCCAAGGACTATAAAAAAATAAAAAAATAAATTGAATTGCATCAAATTTCTTTTCTGTGCTCTTTCTATTTTGTTTTATAATTTGACGAATGGGCGGATGTGCGAGAAGCGACTTTTATTCCTGGGTGATGCCCAATTTTGTTTCATGCTAGGTGGTTTTTCTTGGCACCTCCCTCATAAATCTTGGAATTTACCCACCCAATGCACCCAATGCTTATATCATATTTATATCCCCCAAACAAGCTGGATCTATGCTATCAAGCTTCTATTGCAAGGTCTTGGCTGCACAGTTCAGAAGACAGCTAACTGGATACTACTGTATTACTAGAACCACATGCCCCTCTACCCAAACGAATAGGTCACCTTATGGATTGGTATAATCGAATTTCTATAATCTACATATTTTTTAGCAAGTTTATTGCATAGAATTATATTAATATATTAATACTAAGCTTTTATTTTCTATTCATGCAATTCTCTGAAACAATTGTGAGGAAGAGAAAATCAAAAGTTGGACATTGGGGATTGTAGCATATAAATTTGTTTCTGCTTACATAAAAAAGATCTGCCCCCTTCAAGATTTTTTAGAGGGTTGAGTGGGCATTTGAATCCTATGCCTGGCGGTGTCTAGATGTAATCCTTACATTACATGCCTACTTGCAATATATGTCCAGTTTGTAATTGTGGATTTTTATTGTGTAATTCCTGTATATGGAGGTCCTGTAATTTTAATTAAAAACACTTTATTCACAATGTGAGCAGGGGGCATATATATTCTACATATATACACTTATTATAAGACTGCCCACTTGACATGCTGTTCCAGATCAACTTGACAACTAAATGATGGACTGACGTACACAGGAGGAGGAGAAGAGATAGATTGGTATATTGCATACAATTCGCTGACACCCCAATGCTACATCATTCCTTACTGCTCTGGTGGAGGTAGAGGGCTGTGGGTGGTCCATGGAGGGCTGCACACAGGATCCTCTATTTAGAAGCCATCATTTTCTGAGAGGGATGTCCTGCATTCCAGTGGTGCACCCGAAAGGGCATCACTGAGGTCTGCCATCTGGTCATGGAAGAATCTTTGGCCATGAGAGCACACTTGGTGGATAGGTTCCAACTCCCAAGGTCCATTTTTTTATTGTTTTTTTTCTTCAGGCCAATCAGCTTCTCCACCTGAATTTTTAACGGATTTACCCAGAGAAGGAATCTACTTTTTACGAATTTAACTACTGAGACTAATATCTACATTACATTTCCATTTCATCTATGATGTTTGTTTCTAGTCAGCTGTTTTTACAAACAATTTGCATATGGCCCAGTGCACTTAGATAAAAGAAAACTGTCATAAAGTGTAAGCATGCTGGTACATATACTAATCCATACTAGCCAAAGCCCAACTTAGTATTATATCTGCCTGCTTTTGGGGCTGTGTGGAGAAGAGTATGTACCTGCACACTTTGTGGTCCTACTCCAAACTAAAGTCACTGTGGGACTCTCTATTTGCAAGCCTCTCCCATTGTCTTTGTAGTCACTCTTTCTCCCGACCATTTTTTAGAGCTTTTAAATAGGGACTACACAGGCACATAGGGTATGTGCTGCCCTTAGATTTTTTTCCTGGCCAAGCCTTAGAAGGTGGATCCCAAGAAAAAGAAAGGACTGCACTCATCACAAGAACAACAGGGTCAGCACATCCAAGAAGAGGCTTCAGGCACTCACTGTGTTTAAAAGTTAATCAGTTTTATTGGACCGTCAAATGCACAGCAACGTTTTCGACCTCCACAGAGGTCTTTGTCAAGCTAACGCCACATGAGATAATACACTTTTATATACAATGTACAATAAAGCAATTAAAACAATTACTGCCAATAATCACTTACCTAGTCTTTCCCATTGTTACACGAAAACACAAGAACAGGAGGTAGGGCATGGCGCCGAGCAGATGGAAATCGTGCCTACCAATGGACCACAAAAAAAATACAAACAAATACCACCCATATTTTATGGAATGCCAACCAAGAGGCGCGTATGTGCGAGACCATAGACAGCGAGACATCATCCTACACGCTTGTGAGGCAGATCTACCTAACAAAAAGGATGACGTCAAAAGGAGCAAAAAAGAACGGAACACAAGCAACTCCGCAATGTGCGAGAAGAAACGGTTTTCTAGGAAACCATGATAAGCAAAATGGCAATTGATACATCAGAATAGTAGCTCCATACAATGCCAAACCGCCGGACAATAGGAAAGAGAGGCACTATCGAAAATAAACAACAATTCTAAATAACAAGTCATATATTCAATAAAGACCAATATTCATAGAATCCTAGTGGTATTATAATAGTAACAATAAAAGAACCCAAATTGTCAATTCATCATATTGTATTAGTGAGCTATAAATATTTAATGTAATATCCTAACAGTAAAAAGAGGTAATCTAACCTACTGAAAAAGGAAATAGAACTATGCATCGTAACGTATTAGTTATGACAAAGTGCTACATATAATAAACAGACAAATGTTGTAAAGTGCATATAACATTTTAATTATTAATTTCATTATTTATAATTATAAAAGTGCATAAAGAGAGTACAAAAAATATATATCATAGTAACGTGCAGGAGAGAACATGCCAAATAAAGAGAAGAAAAAAGCCCTTTCTGCTTCTCAAGTCACATCCTCCGCTACAAATAAGAATAAAAGTGCAATCAAGTGTGCGCAGAAAAAAGTTCATGCATGCAAATAATACAACGTAATCATATAAAGAGTGCACACGTGGTTAGAATATATATAATTGGGAATATATATAAAACAAACTAGATAATCACTAATAATCCATGGAAGTGGGTAAAAAGTACAACCAAAAAAGGTAATTAATATAATCGTGTTAGAAGCATAAATGTATTAAAAATGATGCACTCAGTGTATCAGTTGTGATGGAATCCCTTTAAAAAAATATAAATTGACAAACATTAGTAGCCTGTAGATATAACAAGGATATAAGAAAAATAAAATGGCACCAGCAATCCACCCAAAAAACTGTGAAAAGAAAAAAGAAAAATGTTTCACCATTTTTTATATTTCTCAATTAGAAAGGGAATCCTATGGACTCAATATCACAACTAAAAATAAAAACAAGACTTATTCAGATAAGTGCTAACAAATGATAATTGATTAATTCCTTTAGGGTGAAACGTGTCCAATTCTCTGATCCAGATCGCCTCTTGTAACAACAACTTTCTTGCTGTATCACCCCCTTTCAAGGTTTCTGGGACATGCTCAATTATTTCAAATTTGAGTTGAGAGACATTGTGTCAGGCTTCAGAGAAATTGGACGGCAGAGGCAAATCAAGCATACTTGTTTGAATTGTAGACTTGTGTTTGGAAAACCTACATTCCTTTTATTTTTTTGTGGCGTTTGGCCAACATGCAAGCAACCAAATAGGCATTGCAGAATGTAAATTCCAAAAGTAGAATTGCAAGTGACAAATAGTGATGTACCGAACGGTTCGCTGGCGAATAGTTCCTGCGAACATAGCGTGTTCGCGTTCGCCATGGCGGGCGAACACATGCGCGGTTCGATCCGCCCCCTATTCATCATCATTGAGTAAACTTTGACCCTGTACCTCACAGTCAGCAGACACATTCCAGCCAATCAGCAGCACACCCTCCCTACTCCCACCTACTAAACAGCATCCATTTTAGATTCATTTGGAAGCTGCATACATATTTTTTTTATTTATTTTTTTATTTTATTTATTTATTTATTTATTTTATGTTTAAAATTCTTTATTTTTGGAGGTATAACAAATGAGCATGTGGTACCCCAACGGCATTCCTCATGCTTTTCAAGTAACAATTGTAACAATAGGGTATATGTTAATACCCTAGTCTGCGCGGAGCCCTCCATGGGTGAAGATGGATTAATTTTTTTTTTTGCGCTCAGGTTTTTTATTTTATTTTTAAGTTCGACGGGTATGATGGCTTTTTATTTGGCCTTTTTTGGGGCTGAAAAATGAAGATTTTAGAAGACGTTGAATAGTAAGTTGAATTTTACTTTACAGGGTAGTAATTTTATTCCCCCCTCACTATTTTTTAGGGTGAGGGGGGTAGGTAGGGGCTTTTTTATTTGGGTGTGTGACTAAGGGCTTGGGGACCCCTAGTCATCTTTGATGGGGGGGGATTTCAATTAGGGCCCCTACCCGCCGCGCAGGGGTGGGGGCCGGGGGGAAGACAGTAGGTCCCCCCCTCTTATTGTAACTTAGGACCCCCACCCGCCGCTCAGGAGCCATGTTACTCTGTATATAGAGGGAGACATGTTTACACTGTATATAGAGGGAGCCATGTTACTCTGTATATAGAGAGGAGCCATGTTTACACTGTATATAGAGGGAGTCATGTTACTCTGTATATAGAGAGGAGTGTGCATACACACTACAAATACTAAATACACTCTACACACACTGCATACACACTACACACATTATACACACACTGCATACGCACTACACACACTGCATACACTCTACACACACTGCATACACACTACACACACTCTGCACACACTCTACACACACTGCATACACAGTACACACACTGCATGCACTCTACACAAACTGCATACACACCACACACTGCATACACACTACACACACTATACACACACTGCATACACACTACACACACACTGCATACACTGCACACACACTGCATACACACACTATACACACACTGCATACACTCTACACACACTCTACACACACTGCATACACACTACACACACTATACACACACTGCATACACACAACACACACTGCGCACACACACTATACACACACTACATACACACTACACACACTATACACACACTGCATACACCCTACACACACTGCACACACACTATACACACACTGCACACACTGCATACACACTATACAAACTGCATACACACTACAAATACTAAATACACTCCATGTTACTCTGTATATAGAGGGGAGCCATGTTACTCTGTATATAAAGGGGAGCCATGTTACTCTGTATATAGAGAGGAGCCATGTTTACACTGTATATAGAGGGAGCAATGTTATTCTGTATATAGAGGGAGCCATGTTATTCTGTATATAGAGGGAGCCATGTTTACACGGTATATAGAGGGAAGCCATGTTACTCTGTATATAGAGGGAGCCATATTACTCTGTATATAGAGGGGAGCCATGTTACTCTGTATATAGAGAGGAGCCATGTTTACACTGTATATAGAGGGGAGCCATGTTACTCTGTATATAGAGGGAGCCATGTTATTCTGTATATAGAGGGAGCCATGTTTACATGGTACATAGAGGGAAGCCATGTTACTCTGTATATAGAGGGAGCCATGTTATTCTGTATATAGAGGGAGCCATGTTTACACGGTATATAGAGGGAAGCCATGTTACTCTGTATATAGAGGGAGCCATGTTATTCTATATATAGAGGGAGCCATGTTTACACGGTATATAGAGGGAAGCCATGTTACTCTGTATATAGAGAGGAGCCATGTTTACACTGTATATAGAGGGAGCCATGTTACTCTGTATATAGAGAGGAGCCATGTTTACACTATATATAGAGGGGAGCCATGTTACTCTGTATATAGAGGGGAGCCATGTTACACAGTATATAGAGGGAGCCATGTTACTCTGTATATAGAGGGAGCCATGTTACACTGTATATAGAGGGAGCCATGTTACTATCTGAGGTGGTTAACTATGATTGGCCCTGGCATGTTTGGTAGTCTGGCCTGCATGGTTGTCTGGCATGAATAAAAGTAGCATGTTTCAACTATATTAGTAGTTAGACTAGTTTGCACTAAAACATGTGCAAATGGGGAGTTTGCGGTTATGCAAATGGACTGTTTGCGGTTGTTTGCGGTGTGTTAAACGGGGAGTTTGGTCTGTCACTGTGAAGCGGGCGTAACCCTTACACTACCTGATCGATACAACATCATACCTGATGTTTTAAAGCACGTTATTCCAAACAATTTAGGAATGTTAGGTGATTTCTGCCCTTTATGGATTAAAACCAGACTCTGCATCAACTATGTAATTTTCCATGGGAGTTTTGCCATGGATCCCCCTCCGGCATGCCACAGTCCAGGTGTTAGTCCCCTTGAAACAACTTTTCCATCACTATTGTGGCCAGAAAGAGTCCCTGTGGGTTTTAAAAATCGCCTGCCCATTGAAGTCTATGGCGGTTTGCCCGTTAGCGAACATTTGCGGATGTTCGCGTTCACCGTTCGCAAACTGAAAATTTTATGTTCGTGACATCACTAGTGACAAATCGTTTAACATTATGTCCTACCACTATGCGGGTGATAAAAGATAGGAGCCCTGAATCATCGAGTGGTATATCACGCAATTGTAGCAAGGAAAATTGCCTTTCTTAGAGGAATTTCACATCTCAGCAAGGGGGTAATTAAACATTCACTAACTCATCCCTGAATTATGGACATTTGTTTTAAGCCAAGATTAATTTATTTACAAAATCAGGGATGTCTGGATGGCATTCAGAAATAATGTGCAAATGAATAAAAATATTTTTTCTTAGATCATTGGAGAAACTGCCATAAAGTGAGATGAATTTTAATCTATGCTCCCTGATACCCTCTTGTTTAAGGAGCAGACATTCATCTCTCTCTATAATCGTTTAATTTGGTTTGGCTGTCCCTCAAGAAGCACAAGGGGATATCTTCTCATTAATATATGCTCTTAGGTAGAGCTTTAAAAAAATTAGGGAGGTTGTAAACTGGTAAAGTGTTTCATATGGTTTTTATGTAAAGGTTTCCTGTATAAATCTGATTCCAACTTGTGATCACTCTTCAAAATTAGGATGTCCAAGAAAGGCGATTCCCATCAGGCAAGGAGGATCAGACTGCAGTGAGAACTTGTGGGTATTTTTGTTCTTTTTTAATTCAGGGGGAGGGGAAGAGGGGAAGGTGCACAAACTCAGAAAGTGTTACTCTAAACCAGTGGTAGTCAACCTTTTTCTTCCTACCGCCCACTAATGCATCTTTCTTGATGGAAAAATTTCCTTACCACCCACCAGTTTTCGCGCAAGTGCGGAATATTTTTTAGAAAGGAGGGCGTTTAAAAAAAAATAAATGTACGTACATTTATCTTTTTCTTTCTACTTAATGCATGTTTATAATGTTTTTAACTTTATAAAGTTTAATCAGAAAACAATAAAGTAAATTGAAATTACCTTTACTAGTGATTAATGAGATCCTTGAGGTTGATGCTGCGAGACTAAATATTTGATATTTGGTTCAAACTAAGGTCTCCTCTTTCGGTGATATTCAGGCGACTTCTCTGTTTGCGCATAATATGATTTCTCATCTGTGCGTCAGCTCCCCTTCTCCCCCTCCTCAATTCCCCTCCCCACTTTTTTTTCCCTTTTTTCTATTTTTTAACCTTACTTATAGCAATGCCCAGTAGGAAGGCTGAGCTAGGTAGCCCACTTACTATAGCCCACTATAACAGACAGGCACACATACATACAGACACACACAAGACACACACAAGACACACATATAAAGACACATACATACAAACAGACAGGCACACACATACATACAGACACACAGACAGGCACACATACACACACACATGACACATACATACAGGCACACATAAAGACACACACACACACAGACATGCACACAGACACACACACACACACACACATAAGACATACATACAAAGACAAGACACACATACACACACACACACACACACACAAGACATACATACAAAGACACATACATAAGACACACATACATACAAAGACACAGACACACACACAAACAAAGACACATACACACACACACACACACACACACACACACAAAGACACGTACACACAAACAAAATTATATTTAAGTCACCCTCCTGTTTCCTACCTTTAACCCCTTAAGGACACATGACATGTGTGACATGTCATGATTCCCTCTTATTCCAGATGTTTGGTCCTTAAGGGGTTAAGGTGCAGGAGGGTGACTTTTCCTGGGGTCCAGTGGTGGCTTAGGTGGATGGGAGTCAGAGTTCCCACTCTGACTCCCTGGTCTTCCTCTCGAGCGGCTCTCAGTGTTAGCTGGGAGGAGTGACGTGCAGTCACTTCCTCCCAGCTCTGTGATGTAATCACAGGGGGCCCGGTAGCGCTGTTAAAGCACCCAGCGCTGACCTGGCCCCCTCACAATCCACATCCACCGGGTGGCCCTGACAGCATGGGCCACCCGATGGACCCCTTGGACAGAGGCCCCGGCGGGGGGTGCAAATGGTGATGGCGGTACCCGGTCACAGGGGTACCGCTGGCTCGCACCTGCCCACCCAATCTCTCCAAATGAGGAAATCCTTACCGCCCACCTGGAATCCTGAAACGCCCACTAGTGGGCGGTAGGAACCAGGTTGACGACCCATGCTCTAAACACTGTGTTTTTTGGTTGGAGTAACTCTTTCAATAAACCATGGATCACTTTCTGAACATATTCTTTGATGGAAATGTCTGAACCACAGGAAGGTAATGTGAATCTGGTGGTGTGAATCCGAGCCAGGGACTCGCCACCTGCTTGCCCGGCTAAAACATTTCTCTACCTTTGCTTCTCTTTTTTTCTTGTTTCCTGCTTGTCTGTCGTTTAACCATAACTTTGATGGCTATTCTTGTTTTGGGCATAATTGGGGTGTCACTCAGCTCTTGTTTATTGTTGTTTTATGACCTCCTGCTCTATTTATTGACTTATATTCTGGTCCAATCATTTATTTTTTATCCTATTCATATTGTACTGAACAAAGCCAATGTTAATCACAAAAAAACTTTAATTACCGGCAACAATTTGGTAAACGACCACTAGATGGTGATATTAGAAAATACATGTTGAATTTGACAAGTATATTCAGCAGATTTCAGGCCCTTTTGCCTTCATATAGTGATGTTAAGAGTGCCTAAAGATACAATCTAATATGAAACTAGCAAACAGAAATATGGCATGATATGATTAAGAAGTATAGCAATTGTTAAGATGAACAATTCTGTTTAGTACCATAGCTTGGCTAATCTACCTACAAGATCAGATTATTGCAGTGGTAGATTAGAAATATAAATATAAGGCTGTGAGAAAAAAAAAAAATCAAGCACTTTTTCTCAATTACCATAACAACTATCGTAAACTACTTACATTTTTAGGTGGACATTTTATTAGAAATTGGAAAAGGGAAGCTTTTATTACAAAATTGGGCCAACAAAAAATGCTCTGCCTCTTTAAATTACAAGCTTTGAAAACAATGGAACTTAAAGAGACACTATAGCAGAGGCGGCTCTCTAATTAGGCGGTTTAGGCGGCCGCCTAAGGCCTCGCGCTGGCTGGGGCCTCGCGGCCGCCTAAACCGCCTGAGGGCAGAGTGTGTCAGGTCCTCGGTCACTGACTGAGGACCTGACACCAGGAGGGGGCGAGGCCCCTCCTGGCTGCCCGGCCACCATCGCAGACACTGGTCTGCAGCTCCGCAGACCATGTGACTCGCGAGAATTGACCAATCAGAGCATTGCCACGGGTTACCACGGCAACGCTCTGAAATCTCGCGAGACTACACAGTCTGCGTGGCCACCGGACCACCAGGGAGCCCACTGGACCACCAGGGAAAGGTAGGCTCTCCCTCCCCATCACCCCCCCACCACCATCACCCCCCCCACCCTCACCATCACCCCCACCCCCTCAGCCTAACCATCCCCCACCCCCTCAGCCTAACCACCCCCCACCACCCTCAGCCTCACCACCACCCTCAGCCTCACCATCACCCCCCCACCCTCACCATCACCCCAACCACCCTCAGCCTTACCCCCCCACCCCCCTCAGCCTAACCACCCCCCACCCCCTTCAGCCTAACCACCCCCCACCAGCCTCACCATCACCCCCCACCCCCTCAGCCTCACCCCCCACCACCCTCACCACCACCCCCCACCACCCACAGCCTCACCACCACCCCCACCACCCTCAGCCTCACCCCCCACCCCCCTCAGCCTAACCACCCCCCTCAGCCTAACCACCCCCACCAACCTCAGCATCACCACCCCCCACCACCCTCAGCATCACCCCCCACCACCCTCAGCCTCACCCCCACCACCCTCAGCCTCACCCCCCCCCACCCTCACCATCACCATCACCACCCTCACAATCACCCCCCACCACCCTCAGCCTCACCCCCCACCAACCTCAGCCTCACCCCCCACCACCCTCACCATCACCCCCCACCACCCTCAGCCTCACCCCCACCCCCCTCAGCCTAACCACCCCCCACCACCCTCAGCATCACTCCCCCACCACCCTCAGCATCACCCCCCACCACCCTCACCCCCACCACCCTCACCATCACCCCCACCACTCACAGCCTCACCATCACCCCCCACCACCCTCAGCCTCACTCCCCCCACCCCCTTCAGCCTAACCACCCCACACTCCCCTCAGCCTAACCACCCCCCACCACCCTCAGCATCTCTCCCCCACCACCCTCAGCATCACCCCACCACCACCCTCAGCCTCACCACCCCCACACCACCCTCAGCCTCACCACCCCCCACCACCCTCAGCATCACTACCCTCACCACCCTCAGCATCACCCCCACCACCCTCATCATCACCCCCACCACCCACAGCCTCACCATACCCCCCCACCCCCTCAGCCTAACCACCCCCACCACCCTCAGCCTCACCATCACCCCCCCACCATCACCCCCCCCCCACCATCACCCCCCCACGCTCAGCCTCACACCCCACCACCATCACCCCTCACCCTCACCATCACCCCCACCACCCTCACCATCACCCCCCACCACCCCTCACCACCCTCACCATCAACCCCCACCCCCCTCACCATCACCCCCACCACCCTCACCATCACCCCACCACCATCACCCCCCACCACCCTCACCATCACCCCTCCCCACCCTCACCCTCACCCTCACCCTCACCCCCTCACCATCACCCCCACCACCATCACCCCCACCACCCACAGCCTCACCATCACCCCCACCACCATCAGCCTCGGCCCCCACCCCCTCAGCCTAACCACCCCCCACCCCCCACAGCCTAACCACCCCCACCACCCTCAGCCTCAACATCACCCCCACCCCCTCACCATCACCCCCTCCCCCTCAGCCTCACCCCCCACCCCCTCACCATCACCCCCTCCCCCTCAGCCTCACCCCCCACCACCCTCACCATCAGCCCCACCCCCCACAGCCTCACCATCACCCCCCACCACCCTCAGCCTCACCCCCCACCCCCCTCAGCCTAACCACCCCCCATCCCCCTCAGCCTATCCACCCCCCACCACCCTCAGCATCACCACCCCCCACCACCCTCAGCATCACCACCCCCCACCACCCTCAGCATCACCCCCCACCACCCTCACCATCACCCCCACCACCCTCACCATCACCCCCACCACCCTCAGCCTCACCCCCCACCACCATCAGCCTCAACCCCACCACCATCAGCCTCACCACCCTCACCATCATCCCCACCACCCTCACCATCACCCCCACCACCCTCACCATCACCCCCCACCACCCTCAGCCTCACCACCCCCACCACCCTCAGCCTCACCACCCCCCACTACCCTCACCACCCTCAGCATCACTACCCTCACCACCCTCAGCATCACCACCCACCACCCTCATCATCACCCCCACCACCCACAGCCTCACCATACCCCCTACCCCCTCAGCCTAACCACCCCCACCACCCTCAGCCTCACCATCACCCCCCCACCATCACCCCCCCTCACCATCACCCCCCCACGCTCAGCCTCACACCCCACCACCATCACCCCTCACCCTCACCATCACCCCCACCACCCTCACCATCACCCCCACCACCCCTCACCACCCTCACCATCAACCCCCACCCCCCTCACCATCACCCCCACCACCCTCACCATCACCCCACCATCACCCCCCACCACCCTCACCATCACCCCTCCCCACCCTCACCCTCACCCTCACCCCCTCACCATCACCCCCACCACCCACACCACCCTCACCATCACCCCCACCACCCACAGCCTCACCATCACCCCCACCACCATCAGCCTCACCCCCCACCCCCTCAGCCTAACCACCCCCCACAGCCTAACCACCCCCACCACCCTCAGCCTCAACATCACCCCCACCCCCCTCACCATCACCCCCCTCGCCCTCAGCCTCACCCCCCACCACCCTCACCATCACCCCCCACAGCCTCACCATCACCCCCCACCACCCTCAGCCTCACCCCCCCACCCCCCTCAGCCTAACCACCCCCCATCCCCCTCAGCCTAACCACCCCCCACCACCCTCAGCATCACCACCCCCCACCACACTCAGCATCACCCCCCACCACCCTCACCATCACCCCCCACCACCCTCAGCCTCACCCCCCATCACCATCAGCCTCACCCCCACCACCATCAGCCTCACCACCCTCACCATCACCCCCACCACCCTCACCATCACCCCCACCACCCTCACCATCACCCCCCACCACCCTCAGCCTCACCCCCCACCACCCTCAGCCTCACCATCACCCCCACCACCCACAGCCTCACCATCACCCCCCACCACCCTCAGCCTCACCCCCCATCCCCCTCAGCCTAACCACCCCCCACCACCCTCAGCATCACTCCCCCACCACCCTCAGCATCACCCCCCACCACCCCCACCCCCCACCACCCTCAGCCTCACCATCACGCCCCACCACCCTCAGCCTCACCCCATCAGCATCACCATCACCCCCACCACTCACAGCCTCACCATCACCCCCCACCACCCTCAGCCTCACTCCCCCCACCCCATTCAGCCTAACCACCCCACACTCCCCTCAGCCTTACCACCCCCCACCACCCTCAGCATCTCTCCCCATCACCCTCAGCATCACCCCCCCACCACCCTCAGCCTCACCACCAGGGCCTGGTGCTGATAATTATGATGGGCCTAATTACAAAATCTTATTGACCAAAAACACTAAAACAGTCCTACCTCCTAAGCGTCATGTATCTGATGGAGATGATGCTGTAGGGAAACTCATAGGATGCAACTATGAGAAAACACATACCCTTTGCTAATCTCATGCTTTCATCTTTCAAGTAAACCCATACCCCCTAACAGCAGTGTCCAGTAAAGCAGGAAGTCTATGGATGCGGTAAAAGGGTGGGCTACTGACACAAATCACATAACCAGAACGTCCGAAAGGGCGAACATACACAAAAAGGGGGAATGTCTGTGTCCCTATGTCTCCCAGTCCCTTAGTGTTTGTGTCCTCATGTCTCCCAGTGTCCCCATGTCACTAGGGGACATTGAGAGACATTGGGACACTGGGAGACATGGGGACACAGATACTAGGGAACACTGGGAGACCTGGGAAATCTGAGACTCTTGGGGACACTGGGTGACAGACACGAGGGGACACAGGGAGACATGGGGCACTGAAATACTGTGATATATAGGGGACACTGGAGACTTGATAAAAACCTGGGTACAGGTCAAAATGTTGTGGTGTCCAATAAACCTGCTTAAAGCTATCACAGTGAGTGCCTGAGATTTTTTTCTTTTATACTAGGGGACACTGAGACACTACGGGCACAGAGACACTACGGGCACAGAGACACTACAGGCACAGAGACACTACGGGCACAGAGACACTACGGGCACAGAGACACTACGGGCACAGAGACACTACGGGCACAGAGACACTACGGGCACAGAGAGACATGGGGCACTGAGACACTGATACATAGGGGACACTGATACATAGGGGACATTGGAGACTTGATAAAGACCTGGGTACAGGTCGAAACGTTGCGGTGTCCAATAAACCTGCCTAAATCTATCACATTGAGTGCCTGAGATTTTTTCTTTTATACTAGGGGACACTGAGACACTAGGAGACATGGGGACACAGAGACATTGGGAGACTAGGGGACTTTGGGAGTCTAGGGAACACTGACACACTAGGCACACTGGCACACTACAGACACTGAGACACACCAGGGACACATGGCGATACTGAGATACTAGGGACACTGGCTGGGAAACATGGGAACACTGCCATGTCTCCTATGTCTCAGTCGCCCAGTGTCCCCATGTCTCCCTGTGTCTCCATGCCTCTCAGTGTCCCCATGTCGCCCAGTGTCCCCTAGTGTTTGTATCCCCATGTCTCCCAGTGTCCCTTTGAGTCTGTGTCCTCATGTCTCCATGTGTCCTGATGTCACTAGGACACTAGGGGACACTTAGAGACATGGGGACACTGGGAGACATGGGGACACTGAGACACTAGGGACAGTGGCTGGGAGACATGGGGACACAGACTAGGGGCCACTGGGAGACATGGGGCCACTGTGTCCCTAGTGTCTCAGGGTCATGGGCATCCAAATGGGGGGGTAAAGGGGGTACTTGGCCCCCCCGGATTTTTCAGCTTGTGCTGCTATTTTTCGTTTTAGTGTGAGAATACAGTGCAATACCAGCGCTGGCCAGTAGGTGGCGCTGTGAATGGAGAAAGGCAGGAAGCTACAGCTTATCCCTGCCTCTCTCTCATGACTGAAACCGCAGGGGAGCAGCACAGAGGCAGCCTACAGAGCAGGTAAGTGAGGGATGGGGGGTGGGGGAGACCGCATAGAGGAAGGTAAAGTAGAAGGAGCAGAAAGGTTCTGCAAGGGGCAGGAGGGGCCAGCAAGGAATAGAAAGGGGCAGCAAGAAGCAGGAAGGGGTCGAAAGGTTTTCAAGGAACAGGAGGGTAAAGTAGAAGGAGCAGCAAGGAGCAGGAGGGGTCAGCAAGGAGCAGAAAGGGTCAGCAAGGAATAGGAAGGGGCAGCAGGAAGGGGTAGGGACGGTCTGCAAGGAGTAGAAAGGGTCTGCAAGGAGCAAGAGGGGTCAGCAAGGAGTAGGAAGAGGCAGCAAGGAGTAGGAAGAGGCAGCAAGGAGCAGGAAGGGGCAGCAAGGAGCAGGAAGGGGCAGCAAGGAGCAGGAAGGGGCAGCAAGGAGCAGGAAGGGGCAGCAAGGAGCCAGAAGGGACAGCAAGGAGCAGGAAGGGACAGCAAGGAGCAGGAAGGGGCAGCAAGAAGCAGGAAGGGGTCGAAAGGTTTTCAAGGAACAGGAGGGTAAAGTAGAAGGAGCAGCAAGGAGCAGAAAGGGTCTGCAAGAGGCAGGAGGGGTCAGCAAGGAATAGGAAGGGGCAGCAGGAAGGGGTAGGGACGGTCTGCAAGGAGTAGGAAGGGACTACAAGGAGCAAGAGGGGTCAGCAAGGAGTAGGAAGAGGCAGCAAGGAGTAGGAAGAGGCAGCAAGGAGCAGGAAGGGGCAGCAAGGAGCAGGAAGGGGCAGCAAGGAGCAGGAAGGGACAGCAAGGAGCAGGAAGGGACAGCAAGGAGCAGGAAGGGACAGCAAGGAGCAGGAAGGGACAGCAAGGAGCAGGAAGGGGCAGCAAGGAGCAGGAAGGGGCAGCAAGGAGCAGGAAGGGGCAGCAAGGAGCAGGAAGGGGCAGCAAGGAGTAGGAAGAGGCAGCAAGGAGTAGGAAGAGGCAGCAAGGAGTAGGAAGAGGGAGCAGGGAGGGTCTGCAAGGAGCAGGAAGGGGCAGCAAGGAGCAGGAAGGGGCAGGAAGAATCAGAAGGAACAGAAAGGATCAGCAAGGGGCTGCAAGAAGCTGGAAGGGGCAGAAAGAAGCAGGAAGGGCAGTAAGAAGCAGGAAGGGTATGCAAGAAGCAGGAAGGGCCATCAAGAAGCAGGAAGGGCCATCAAGAAGCAGGAAGGGCCATCAAGGAGCAGAAAGGGATCAGAAAGAGAGCAGAAGGGCGCAAAATAAGCAGAAAGTAGCAGAAAGGTAAAGGAGCAGAAGGAGCCTCAGAAGGCAAAGAAGACTGTGTCAAATGAAGGAGAAGAAAATGAGATTGGAGCACTTCATTCTGGACACCACATCATTAGGCGTTGGTACCTGGGCCTGGCAGGGAAACTTTGGACCTTCTCATCTCCCCAGGTAAAAACAAACAATATCAGTGTTAATGTGTTCACTTTTATTTACTGAGTGTCAGGAAACACAGAGGGCCGCTGGGTAGGGGTGCCGCTGATTGGCTAGATGGGTCAGCTAGCACTCTAAGCCAATCAGTAGCTCCCCATTCATAAAAACGTAAAACATTTTTATGAATCGGGAACTAGCGATTGGCTTAGAGGGTCAGCTGACCACTCTAGCCAATCTGCAGCACCCATGCCTGACGTCAATCTGCACTTCCTGACACTGTTTCAGAAGTTGAATACCACTGAGCGACCTGGAGATCTGGAGCTGAAGGAAGCCTTTGGGGGTAAACCATTTGAGAGCGGTTTAACCCCTTCAAAGAAAGAGCACCCAGGGGCCTCCTTGCATCACATCATTTTCATTTAGATAAAGTTGTTATGGTGACCAGAATGTTCCTGTAATTTGATGAAAGGAACACTATAGTGTAAGGAATACAAACATATATTCCTGACACCATAGTTGTGAAAACGCTATTCACCCTGGCTTTATGTGAAAATGACTATGCTCCTTCCCTTTCATGACACTGTCAAAAAGGGGCCAAGCATGGATGTCATTACAATTATGTCCCCCCTCCCCCCCGGAAAAATTCCTGCGGACGTCCATGCTCAGGGTCCCCATGTTACCCAGTGTCCCAATGTCTCAGTGTCCCCATGTCTCGGAGCTGCTGTCTGGACTCTCTGTGCAGAACTGGTCCCCGCGGATCAGTGAGTAGAGAGATGCAGGGAGGGAGATGCCGTAACTTCTTATCACTGCCTCTCTCCACACAAACAGCGACCCCTACTGGCCGGCGCTGGTATTGCAGAATAAACTATGTTTATACTGAGACAGACATTTGTATTGCCGGTATTACTGCAATACCGGCACCGGCTTGGCAGCCTCAAATACCTGAGAAATACTTCTGAGAAATACCTGGCAACCCTAAGAAATACATGAGAAATACCTGGCAACCCTAAGAGTAGTGTGTAAAAAAAAAAAAAAAAATGTAAAAAATTTTTTTTTTTTTTTTAAAACCAATGGGCCTATTCCATGGGCCTGGGCCTGGAGCTGCAGCTCCATCAGCCCCTATGTTAATCCGGCCCTGCTCACCACCCCCACCACCCTCAGCCTCACCACCCCCAACCACCCTCAGCATCACTACCCTCACCACCCTCAGCATCACTACCCTCACCACCCTCAGCATCACCCCCCACCACCCTCATCATCGCCCCACCACCCACAGCCTCACCATACCCCCACCCCCTCAGCCTAACCACCCCCACCACCCTCAGCCTCACCATCACCCCCCCACCATCACCCCCCCTCACCATCACCCCCCCACACTCAGCCTCACCCCCCACCCACCCTCACCATCACCCCCACCACCCTCACCATCACCCCCCACCACCCCTCCCCACCCTCACCCTCACCATCAACCCCCACCCCCTCACCATTACCCCCACCACCCTCACCATCACCCCCCCACACTCAGCCTCACCCCCCACCACCCCCCACCCTCACCATCACCCCCACCACCCTCACCATCACCCCCCACCACCCCTCCCCACCCTCACCCTCACCATCAACCCCCACCCCCTCACCATTACCCCCACCACCCTCACCATCACCCCCACCACCCTAACCATCACCCCTCCCCACCCTCACCATCACCCCCACCCCCTCACCATCACCCCCACCACCCTCACCATCACCCCCACCACCCACAGCCTCACCATCACCCCCACCACCCTCAGCCTCACCCCCCACCCCCTCAGCCTATCCACCCCCACCCCCCACAGCCTAACCACCCCCACCACCCTCAGCCTCAACATCACCCCCACCCCCTCACCATCACCCCCGTCCCCCTCAGCCTCACCCCCACCACCCTCACCATCACCCCCCACCCCCCACAGCCTCACCATCACCCCCCACCACCCTCAGCCTCACCCCCCACCCCCTCAGCCTAACCACCCCCCATCCCCCTCAGCCTAACCACCCCCCACCACCCTCAGCATCACCACCCCCCATCACCCTCAGCATCACCACCCCCCACCACCCTCAGCATCACCCCCCACCACCCTCAGCATCACCCCCCACCACCCTCACCATCACCCCCCACCACCCTCACCATCACCCCCCACCACCCTCAGCCTCACCCCCACCACCATCAGCCTCACCCCCACCACCATCAGCCTCACCCCCCACCACCATCAGCCTCACCACCCTCACCATCACCCCCCACCACCCTCAGCCTCACCCCCCCACCACCCTCAGCCTCACCATCACCCCCCACCACCCACAGCCTCACCATCACCCCCCACTACCCTCAGCCTCACCATCACCCCCCACCACCCTCAGCCTCACCCCCCACCACCCTCACCATCACCACCACCACCCGCAGCCTCACTCCCCCACCACCCTCAGCCTCACCCCCACCCCCCTCAGCCTAACCACCCCCCACCCCCTCAGTCTAACCACCCCCACCACCCTCCGCATCACTCCCCCACCACCATCAGCATCACCCCCACCAACCTCAGCCGCACCACCCCCACCACCCTCAGCCTCACCACCCCCACCACCCTCAGCATCACTACCCTCACCACCCTCAGCATCACTACCCTCACCACCCTCAGCATCACCCCCTCACCACCCTCAGCATAACCCTCCGTCACCACCCTCAGCCTCACCCCACTCACCATCACCCCCTCCTTCTCACATCACCCCCTCTCACTCTCACATTACCCCCTCTCACATTACCCCTCTCACTCTCACATTACCCCTCTCACACTCACATTACCTCCCTCACTCTCACATTACCCCCCCTCACTCTCACATTACCCCCCTCACTCTCACATTACCCTCACTCTCACATTACCCTCACTCTCACATTACCCTTACTCTCACATTACCCTCACTCTCACATTACCCCCTCTCACTCTCACATTACCCCCCCTCACTCTCACATTACCCTCACTCTCACATTACCCTCACTCTCACATTACCCTCACTCTCACATTACCCCCCTCTCACTCTCACATTACTCTCACTCTCACATTACCCCCCTCAGTCTCACATTACCCCTCTCTCACTCTCACATTACCCCCCTCTCACATTACCCCCCTCTCACTCTCACATTACCATCACCCCCTCCCTCTCACATTACCATCACCCCCCCGCTCCCTGTCACCATCGCACCCCCTCTCCCTCTCACCATCGCACCCCCTCTCCCTCTCACCATCGCACCCCCTCTCCCTCTCACCATCGCTCTCCCTCTCACCATCGCACCCCCTCACTCTCACATTACCCCCCTCTCACTCTCACATTACCCCCTCTCACATTACCCCCCTCTCACTCTCACATTACCATCACCCCCTCCCTCTCACATTACCATCACCCCCCTCCCTCCCTCTCACATTACCATCACCCCTCCGCTCCCTCTCACCATCACCCCCCGCTCCCTCTCACCATCACCCCCCGCTCCCTCTCACCATCACACCCCCCGCTCCCTCTCACCATCACACCCCCGCTCCATCTCACCATCACACCCCCCGCTCCCTCTCACCATCACACCCCCCTCTCCCTCTCACCATCGCACCCCCTCTCCCTCTCACCATCGCACCCCCTCTCCCTCTCACCATCGCACCCCCTCTCCCTCTCACCATCGCTCCCTCTCACCCTCCCCTCTCCCTCTCACCCTCCCCTCTCCCTCTCACCCTCCCCTCTCCCTCTCACCATCACCCTCCCCTCTCACCATCACCCTCCCCTCTCCCTCTCACCATCACCCCCACACCATCACCCCCCTCTCACCATCACCCCCCCTATACACACACAACACACTTCAAGCAGCTACCCCATACACATAGGGTCTCAGACAAAAATGCAAACATGCTCACAGAGACATACATTCACACACACAAGGATACTCTCTGTCAGACACACTCTCAGGCACATACACAGGTAGACAGTGCATCAATGTGTATATGTGACACTTTTTTGTTAGTGGGGCCTCATGTTTGCGTTTCGCCTAAGGCCTCATAAAGTCTAGAGCCGCCTCTGCACTATAGTCAACAGAACAACTACAACTTAATGTAGTTGTTATGGTGAGTATAGTCAGTCCCTGCAGGCTCTTTGCTGTAAACACTCTCTTTTCAGAGAAAAGGCAGTGTTTACATTACAACCTAGGGATACCTATATTGCTTCCTGGTGCAGTGCTGCACAGTGTGTAGCACTGACATTCAATGTCTCCACCCTCTGCATAGAGACTCTGAACTTTCCTTATAGAGATGCGTTGATTCAATGCATATCCATGTGGAGATGCTGAGTGGCCAGGGTGGTGCTTGGCTCCTCCCCACGGCCTTCCTCCTTGACTGAAATCATACAAATGGACAATCTCATCTAAACCAATGCTTTCCTATAGAAAGCATTGTAATTGGCTGAGATCATCAGTTCTGTTGATGTCAGCCAAAGTGATGGAGATCATAACTTCTGATGATGTCAGCCAAAGAGGCAGATCAGGGCAGGGCCGGACTGGCCCACCGGGATACCGGGAAATTTCCCGGTGGCCCGTTGGCACCTGGTGCCGGGCAGACACCTGGGTCTGCTGGCGGCCGCTGGGGGAGGTCTGCTGGAGGCTGCTGGGACACCCGTGCTGGCGGCCGCTGGGGGAGGTCTGCTGGCGGCCGCTGGGGGAGCTGCGCTGTCCCTGCTCCCCAGCGTGCAGCTTAATGAGACCGGGGCCGGAATATGACGTCATTTTCCCGCCCCGGTCTCATTCAGCAGCGCGTGAGGGCGGGAGAGCAGAGCCAGCACAGCTCCCCCAGCGGCCGCCAGCAGACCTCCCCCAGCCGCCGCCAGCACGGGTGCCCCAGCAGCCTCCAGCACAGACAACCGTCTGCACTGCACGACCCCCTGGCAGGTAGGAGTAATGTGTGTCAGTGTGAGTTTGTCTGTCTGTTATGGTGTGTGTGTGTCTGTCTGTGTCATGGTGTCTGTCTGTATGGTGTGTGTGTGTGTCTGCCTGTGTCATGGTGTGTGTCTGTATGGTGTGTGTGTCTGTCTGTCTGTGTCATGGTGTGTGTGTCTGTCTGTCTGTGCCATGGTGTCTGTCTGTATGGTGTGTGTGTGTCTGTCTGTCTGTGCCATGGTGTCTGTCTGTATGGTGTGTATTTCTGTCTGTCTGTGCCATGGTGTCTGTCTGTATGGTGTGTGTGTGTGTGTGTCTGTCTGTCTGTGTCATGGTGTGTCTGTATGGTGTGTGTGTCTGTCCGTCATGGTGTGTGTCTGTCTGTCTCATGGTGTGTGTGTGGGTCTTTCTCATGGTGTGTGTGTGTGGGTCTGTCTGTGTCATGGCCTGTCATGGTGTGTGTCTGTCTGTGCCATGGTGTCTGTCTGTATGGTGTGTGTCTGGCTGTGCCATGGTGTCTGTCTGTATGGTGTGTGTGTCTGTCTGTGTCATGGTGTGTCTGTCCGTCATGGTGTGTGTGTCTGTCTGTGTCATGGTGTCTGTCTGTATGGTGTGTGTGTGTCTGTCTGTACCATGGTGTCTGTATGGTGTGTGTTTCTGTCTGTCTGTGCCATGGTGTCTGTCTGTATGGTGTGTGTGTGTCTGTCTGTCTGTGTCATGGTGTGTCTGTCCGTCATGGTGTGTGTGTCTGTCTGTGTCATGGTGTCTGTCTGTATGGTGTGTGTGTGTCTGTCTATCTGTGTCATAGTGTGTGTGTGTCTGTCTGTCTGTGCCATGGTGTCTGTCTGTATGGTGTGTGTGTTTCTGTCTGTCTGTGCCATGGTGTCTGTCTGTATGGTGTGTGTGTGTCTGTCTGTCTGTGTCATGGTGTGTCTGTCCGTCATGGTGTGTGTGTCTGTCTGTGTCATGGTGTCTGTCTGTATGGTGTGTGTGTGTCTGTCTATCTGTGTCATAGTGTGTGTGTGTCTGTCTGTCTGTGCCATGGTGTCTGTCTGTATGGTGTGTGTGTGTCTGTCTGTCTGTGCCATGGTGTCTGTCTGTATGATGTGTGTGTGTGTCTGTCTGTCTGTGTCATGGTGTGTCTGTCCGTCATGGTATGTGTGTCTGTCCGTCATGGGGTGTGTGTGTGTGGGTCTGTCTCATGGTGTGTGTGGGTCTGTCTCATGGTGTGTGTGGGTCTGTCTCATGGTGTGTGTGTGTGGGTCTGTCTGTGTCATGGTCTGTCTGTGTCATTGTCTGTCATGGTGTGTGTGTGTGTCTGTCTGTGCCATGGTGTCTGTCTGTATGATGTGTGTGTGTCTGTCTGTCTGTGCCATGGTGTCTGTCTGTATGGCGTGTGTGTCTGTCTGTGTCATGGTGTGTCTGTCCGTCACGGTGTGTGTGTCCGTCTGTGTCATGGTGTGTGTGTCTGTCTGTCTGTGCCATGGTGCCTGTCTGTATGGTGTGTGTGTCTGTCTGTCTGTGCCATGGTGTCTGTCTGTATGGTGTGTGTTTCTGTATGTCTGTCTGTGCCATGGTGTCTGTCTGTATGGTGTGTGTGTGTGTGTGTGTCTGTCTGTGTCATGGTGTGTCTGTCTGTTTCATGGTGTGTCTGTCTGTCATGGTGTGTGTGTCTGTCCATCATAGTGTGTGTGTCTGTCCGTCATGGGGTGTGTGTCTGTCTGTCTCATGGTGTGTGTGTGTGTGTGTCTGTCTCATGGTGTGTGTGTGGGTCTGTCTGTGTCATGGTCTTTCTGTGTCATTGTCTGTCGTGGTGTGTGTGTGTGTGTCTGTCTGTGCCATGGTGTCTGTCTGTATGGTGTGTGTGTGTCTGTCTGTCTGTGCCATGGTGTCTGTCTGTATGGTGTGTGTGTCTGTCTGTGTCATGGTGTGTCTGTCCATCATGGTGTGTGTGTCTGTCTGTGTCATGGTGTGTGTGTCATGGTATATGTGTATGTCTGTCTGTGTCATGGTATGTGTGTCTGTCTGTCTGTGCCATTGGTGTCTGTCTGTGTCATGGTGTTTGTGTCCGTCATGGTGTGTGTGTCTGTCCGTCATGGGGTGTGTGTCTGTCTGTGTCATGGTGTGTGTGTGGGTCTGTCTGTGTCATGGTCTTTCATGGTGTGTGTGTCTGTCTGTCTGTGCCATGGTGTCTGTCTGTATGGTGTGTGTGTCTGTCTGTCTGTGCCATGGTGTCTGTCTGTATGGTGTGTGTATGTGTGTGTGTATCTGTCTGTGTCATGGTGTGTGTGTGTGTGTGTCTGACATGGTGTGTCTGTCCGTCATGGTGTGTGTGTCTGTCTGTCATGGGGTGTGTGTCTGTCTGTGTCATGGTGTGTGTGTCATGGTATATGTGTCTGTCTGTGTCATGGTGTCTGTTTGTATGGTGTGTGTCTGTCTGTCATGGTGTGTGTGTCTGCCTGTTGTAGTGTGTGTCTGTCTGTCATGGTGTGTGTGTGTGTCTGTCCGTCATGGTGTGTGTGTGTGTCTATCTGTGCCATGGTGTATCTGTCCGTCATGGTGTGTGTGTCTGTCTGTGTCATGATCTGTCTGTGTCATGGTCTGTCTGTGTCATGGTCTGTCTGTGTAATGGTCTGTCATGGTGTGTGTGTGTCTGTCATGCTTTGCCATTGGATTGGCTGGAAAACGTTACACCAATCAGCATCTCCTCATAGAGATGCATTTAATCAATGTATCTTTATGGGGAACGTTCAGCACCTACATAGTGTGGAGGCCCTGAATGTATGTGCACTGACACAGGAGGCACCTCTAGTGATCGTCTGAGTGACCGTCACTAGCAGTGTCACTTTGAAGCAATGTAAACACTGCCTTTTCTCTGAAAAGTCAGTGTTTACGTTGAAAAGCCTGTAGGGACATGCTCAGGGCCGGACTGGGAAGAAAATTCAGCCCGGCATTTTTTAATTACAGCGGCCCACTAAAAAGGGGGCGGGGCCAGATAGGGTGTGTTTTGTCATCACCAATGACAAGCATGAGCATCACAAAGTGAGCATGTTGGTTCAATGCTCTTCCAGGGTAGACCATGCGCAGAGCTCTGCTGAATAGCTCTGGCATGAGAAAAAGACCCTGTATTTGTTCTGCACAGCGCAAGCAAATTTAATAACATGCTTGCACTGTGTTTGCTTGCAATTTGTCTCTGGTGTCTCCATAGTTGGGATACCAAGAGACAAAAATGCTAGGAAAGCATATTGTGCAGTGTGTGTGTGTGTGAGTGATGGGTGCTGTTTGCGTGAGGGTGTTATGTGGGTAAGGGTGCTGTGTGTGTGCTGGGTGCAGTATGTCTGTGCTGTGTGTGAGTGGGTGCTGTGTTTGCGTGAGGGTGCTATGTGTGTGAGTGGGTGCTGTGTTTGCGTGAGGGTGCTATGTGCGTATGAGGAAGCTGTGTGTGAGGGTGCAGTGTGTGCGTGTGAGGAAGCTGTGAGTGTCAGGGGTGCAGTGTGTGTGTGTGTGTGTGGCAGGGGTGCAGTGTGTGTGTGAGGGTGATGTGAGTGTCGGGGGTGCAGTGTGTGAGTGAGGGTGGTGTGTGTGTGCTGTGAGTGTCAGGGGTGCAGTGTGTGTGTTGTGAGTGTCAGGGGTGCAGTGTGTGTGAGTGAGGGTGCTGTCAGTGTCAGGGGTGCAGTGTGTGTGAGTGAGGGTGCTGTGAGTGTCAGGGGTGCAGTGTGTGTGTGTTGTGAGTGTCAGGGGTGCAGTGTGTGAGTGAGGGTGCTGTCAGTGTCAGGGGTGCAGTGTGTGTGAGTGAGGGTGCTGTGAGTGTCAGGGGTGCAGTGTGTGTGTTGTGAGTGTCAGGGGTGCAGTGTGTGTGAGTGAGGGTGCTGTGAGTGTCAGGGGTGCAGTGTGTTTGGGTGCTGTCAGTGTCAGGGTGTCTGTCTGTATGGTGTGTGTCTGTCTATCTGTGTCATAGTGTGTGTGTGTCTGTCTGTCTGTGCCATGGTGTCTGTCTGTATGGTGTGTGTGTGTCTGTCTGTCTGTACCATGGTGTCTGTCTGTATGGTGTGTGTTTATGTCTGTCTGTCTGTGCCATGGTGTCTGTCTGTATGATGTGTGTGTGTGTCTGTCTGTCTGTGTCATGGTGTGTCTGTCCGTCATGGTATGTGTGTCTGTCCGTCATGGGGTGTGTGTGTGTGGGTCTGTCTCATGGTGTGTGTGGGTCTGTCTCATGGTGTGTGTGTGTGGGTCTGTCTGTGTCATGGTCTGTCTGTGTCATTGTCTGTCATGGTGTGTGTGTGTGTCTGTCTGTGCCATGGTGTCTGTCTGTATGATGTGTGTGTGTCTGTCTGTCTGTGCCATGGTGTCTGTCTGTATGGCGTGTGTGTCTGTCTGTGTCATGGTGTGTCTGTCCGTCATGGTGTGTGTGTCCGTCTGTGTCATGGTGTGTGTGTCTGTCTGTCTGTGCCATGGTGCCTGTCTGTATGGTGTGTGTGTCTGTCTGTCTGTGCCATGGTGTCTGTCTGTATGGTGTGTGTTTCTGTATGTCTGTCTGTGCCATGGTGTCTGTCTGTATGGTGTGTGTGTGTGTGTGTGTCTGTCTGTGTCATGGTGTATCTGTCCGTCATGGTGTGTGTGTCTGTCTGTGTCATGATCTGTCTGTGTCATGGTCTGTCTGTGTCATGGTCTGTCTGTGTAATGGTCTGTCATGGTGTGTGTGTGTCTGTCATGCTTTGCCATTGGATTGGCTGGAAAACGTTACACCAATCAGCATCTCCTCATAGAGATGCATTTAATCAATGTATCTTTATGGGGAACGTTCAGCACCTACATAGTGTGGAGGCCCTGAATGTAGGTGCACTGACACAGGAGGCACCTCTAGTGATCGTCTGAGTGACCGTCACTAGCAGTGTCACTTTGAAGCAATGTAAACACTGCCTTTTCTCTGAAAAGTCAGTGTTTACGTTGAAAAGCCTGTAGGGACATGCTCAGGGCCGGACTGGGAAGAAAATTCAGCCCGGCATTTTTTAATTACAGCGGCCCACTAAAAAGGGGGCGGGGCCAGATAGGGTGTGTTTTGTCATCACCAATGACAAGCATGAGCATCACAAAGTGAGCATGTTGGTTCAATGCTCTTCCAGGGTAGACCATGCGCAGAGCTCTGCTGAATAGCTCTGGCATGAGAAAAAGACCCTGTATTTGTTCTGCACAGCGCAAGCAAATTTAATAACATGCTTGCACTGTGTTTGCTTGCAATTTGTCTCTGGTGTCTCCATAGTTGGGATACCAAGAGACAAAAATGCTAGGAAAGCATATTGTGCAGTGTGTGTGTGTGTGAGTGATGGGTGCTGTTTGCGTGAGGGTGTTATGTGGGTAAGGGTGCTGTGTGTGTGCTGGGTGCAGTATGTCTGTGCTGTGTGTGAGTGGGTGCTGTGTTTGCGTGAGGGTGCTATGTGTGTGAGTGGGTGCTGTGTTTGCGTGAGGGTGCTATGTGCGTATGAGGAAGCTGTGTGTGAGGGTGCAGTGTGTGCGTGTGAGGAAGCTGTGAGTGTCAGGGGTGCAGTGTGTGTGTGTGTGTGTGGCAGGGGTGCAGTGTGTGTGTGAGGGTGATGTGAGTGTCGGGGGTGCAGTGTGTGAGTGAGGGTGGTGTGTGTGTGCTGTGAGTGTCAGGGGTGCAGTGTGTGTGTTGTGAGTGTCAGGGGTGCAGTGTGTGTGAGTGAGGGTGCTGTCAGTGTCAGGGGTGCAGTGTGTGTGAGTGAGGGTGCTGTGAGTGTCAGGGGTGCAGTGTGTGTGTGTTGTGAGTGGCAGGGGTGCAGTGTGTGAGTGAGGGTGCTGTCAGTGTCAGGGGTGCAGTGTGTGTGAGTGAGGGTGCTGTGAGTGTCAGGGGTGCAGTGTGTGTGTTGTGAGTGTCAGGGGTGCAGTGTGTGAGTGAGGGTGCTGTCAGTGTCAGGGGTGCAGTGTGTGTGAGTGAGGGTGCTGTGAGTGTCAGGGGTGCAGTGTGTGTGTTGTGAGTGTCAGGGGTGCAGTGTGTGTGAGTGAGGGTGCTGTGAGTGTCAGGGGTGCAGTGTGTGTGGGTGCTGTCAGTGTCAGGGTTGCAGTGTGTGTGAGTGAGGGTGCTGTGAGTGTCAGGGGTGCAGTGTGTGTGAGTGAGGGTGCTGTGAGTGTCAGGGGTGCAGTGTGTGGGTTGTGAGTGTCAGGGGTGCAGTGTGTGTGAGTGAGGGTGCTGTGAGTGTCAGGGTTGCAGTGTGTGTGAGTGAGGATGCTGTGAGTGTCAGGGGTGCAGTGTGTGTGTGTGTAGGTGCTGTCAGTGTCAGGGGTGCAGTGTGTGTGTGTGAGTGAGGGTGCTGTGAGTGCAAAGTGTGCAGGGTGTGTGTGAGCAAGTGAGGCTGATGTGACTTATGTGATTATTTCCCCCTTCCCTGCATACCTTTAGCCTTGGAAGGGGGAATCCTGCTGCTGGCATCCATCCCTGGTGGTCCTCGTGGTGAGTGAACTCTAGCCTGTGTGTCTAGAGTTCACTCTCACGAGACCCGGAGCATTGCCCGAATCTCGCGAGAGGAACCCGGCGGAACTGTAAGTAGAAGCTCCACCGGTTCCTCTTCTGGCTCCCTCACTCTCTTCCCACCGGCGGCCGCAGTATACTGTATGTGGGTCGGTGAGGGAGATCTTTGATCTCCCCACCGGCCCGCCGTGGATTACTGCAGGGCCGGCGCGGGCAAAGACCGGTAGGGGAGATCCTGTGATCTCCCTGCCGGCCTCAGCCCATGGCCACCGCGGCCCACCGGGCATTTGCACGGTGTGCCCGATGGCCAGTCCGCGCCTAGACATGCTATAGACACCAGTACCACTACATTAAGCTGTGTGTGTGTGCGTCTGCTAGTGAGTGAGCTTGCTTGCATGTGTGTGCCTGCTAGTGAGTGAGCTTGTGTTTTTATGTCAATGAGCTGATGTATATCAGTGAGATTGTTTGTCTATGAGGTTGTGTATCAGTGAGCTTGTGTGTGTCATTGAGATGTCAGTGAGATTGTCTGTGTCTGCATGTGAGTATGCTTATTGTATATTTAAACGTTTTACTCTGAAACGACCAATATTTTATATTAGAAAAAGCAATATATATATATATATACATATATATATATATATATATATATATATATATATATTACTCAATCATCTGTCATGGCAAGACATAGCCTTACATATTACACGCGACAATATATGGCGCAGTGACTTATGGGGCTGGCATAATTTTTTTTCCACGGCTGCTTTGTATCCCCAGTCCGTTCCTGGTTCAGGGGCAGAGCCAGCAGCAGCAGACTGGAATAAAGGTAAGATTTTACTATATTTGTTTTTCGCTCCCCTCACAACTGGGACTATTTGTCATGGTTTCTTTGCTGTTTTAAACAGCAACCCTTCCTGTTTCAGTGACTGAGTTTTCAGCTGTTATTACTAACAGCTCCTTCAGTATGTTGCAACTGTTACTCACCTGAGAGTAGTAATCAACCCTGCTGCTAATCAGTTCAGCCTATTTAAGCAGCAAATCCCAGAACCTCCTTGCCCTTGCGTGGTTTCCTGTTCCTCCTTGTTCCTGTGTTTCCTGTTTGTTCCTGGTTCCTGACTCCGGCCTTGTTCCTGACTCCGCTGCTCTCCGTGCTCCTGATCCTGGCTTGTCTGACTACCCGCTCTGGTGACTGACCCCTGCTTGATTCCTGGACTTTGCTTTTGGTTATTTATTTGTTATTTATTAATAAAGGTGTTTTTGCATCTAGTTCTGTCTCTGTCTGGTTCCTGGTCCCTGACATTATGCAAGGGCCATGAATACAGATGGTACAGGCAATACACCTATACATAACCTATTTACCCGGTGGCACCAGCAGAACCACCATTTGGACCAGTATGCCCATCTGGATCCAGCACCCGGCCAGCCTGCGATTGTGGTCGCCTCTGCCTCACTTCCAGTTTTAACACCGTTTGTAGCCTCCAAACCTGTTGCGGCTAGAGGAATGACTGGGTCTGTCCCGCTCCCTCAGTATTTTGGGGGCAACCAAGCTCAATGCAAAGAATTTATAAATCAGTTTAAAGGATACCTTGAAATGCTGCCCCAGGCATTTTCTTCAGACAGCAACCACTTCATGATTTCTTTGCTGTCTGAAAAAGCCCTAGCTTGGGCAAAACCTCTCTGGGAGGCAGAGAGGCCTATCATTTACAATTACCCTGAATTTGTTGCGTCCTTTAAAAGGGTTTTTGATATTCCTGCTCGCTCCACCCCTACTGCCGAACAAATCCTTTCTAATGCTCAGGGCACAAAACTATTGTCGAGTATGCCAGTGAATTCCGTACCATGGCAGCAGAGGGTGGCTGGAACAACGGGACTCTCGTGGCTGCCTTTGCACAGGGGCTCTCCGATGTGATTCAAAATGAGATTGCAGCCAGAGAATTACCTAAAGATCTCGAGGAACTGATATCATTTGTCACCCTCATTGACATCAGACTCCAAGAGAGATCCTCATCCAGGGAGTGCCTGCGGAGGCCTCCTGTATATTTGGCACCGAGCTTTTCTTGCCCACCCAAACCTCCCTCACCTCCCATGCCTCCTGGTCCTGAGTCCTCTGTCGGTGTGGAGCCAAAGCGGTTAGGCTTCTCACGCCTCTCTGTTGAGGAGAGAGCCTTTAGGAGGAGGGAGGGCCTGTGCCTATACTGCGGACACCACGGTCACATGTTTAAGTTTTGCCCGATTCGTCCAGCAAAGGCCCCGCACCCAAGATACTGTCAGGGGCAGATCTTGGGTGGTCTTTCTGCAGACCCAGAGATATATGAGGACAAACCCTTGGTGCCTATTATCCTCTCCTGGCCTGATTCATCCATTAAAACCCGGGCATTGCTTGATTCTGTTGAATTGTGATTGTAGCGGAGAGCTGATTTCTCGCAGCTATTCTCCACTTTAGATCCAAGGAAGGCTCAGGAACAAGTCATTAGTAAATCCACAGCAGAGTTTCCAGCAGGTAAAAGGTACAGCAAAATCCCCACAGCACTCCCAATAACTGGACGACACACAGTTTCAGGAGTAGAACTGACAATCGTTTATTCCAAGGTTTCTTATAAAGCCTGCTCCCATGCAAGGGAGGGAACTACAGTAATTATGACAGTAACCAATGCAGTGCTTGTTACCTCCCACACATCTCCTCCCCTCAGAGTGAGTCATAATCCCCTTAACTTGTACAGTACTTTACCCCAAACTTGGATGTACCCCTAAACCATCACATATCCTTAATATTAGGGTACCGCTAGGTAGCCCTGATCTGGGTGAATATAATATCCAAAATTCACCCAGATCGGACCAGTGGTTCGGCAGTTACAGGAAGGTGAAGTTTGACCGACCGCACACGAGTTGGTATCCGAAAAGGGTTCCATGAGAATGGGCCCTGCGGTCGGTCTCCGTTCGGCAGTTAAAACAGACATTTATAATTGCCATCCATACTTTAATTCACCTAGATAGTGATTCACTCATTCGGTACTTTGTAACTACCGAATGGGGATTCGTTAGGTCTCTCCGTTCGGCAGTTACGGAGCTCTGGAGGTCTCAGCGGTGTTTGGTTGTTTGAGTGTCCGATTTGAGTTCCAGACACTCGACGACAAAACACCGCTGAGATTTTCATGCGTAAGATGGCCGCCGCCACGTGTACGCATGCCGAATGGCAGCCACCCAGACACAATGTTAATGAGCCGGTTAACTTGCGGTTTGGAAAGAATGTGAACCTTAATTGCTGGCACACTTCTCTCCGGGGTGGTCTCTCCGTTCGGTAGTTTCCATAAGTATATAGTACGGATGGAAACTACCGAATAACATACAATTCACATATTAAATAGACGAATAGCAATTTCAACATAGGTAAAAATATAACGAATACAGTCACACAGGCATTTTGCAGGACAGGCTTACTGCGTTCCGCTACACTGCTCCCCCTTGCCCACAAGCCGGCATACACAGTCTGATCCCACACGGATCGGCTTGGGGATGACCGGGGTGCTCACGGATTATTTCTCCAGATCAGTTTGTCGTGACAACCCGTCGGCGTTTCCATTTTGCTTACCCGGGCGGTATTGAATGTTAAAGTCAAAGGGCTGCAGCGCCAAACTCCAGCGCAGCAGCCTGGCATTGTCCCCAGCCACCCGGTTCAGCCAGACCAACGGGTTGTGATCCGTGAGCAAAGAAAAAGCCTGTCCATACAAATAGGGTTGTAATTTCTTCAAGGCCCACACCACAGCCAGGCATTCCTTCTCGATGGCGGCGTAGCTTACTTCCCGGGGTAAAAGTTTGCGACTGATGTAAGCCACTGGATGTTCTCCGCCATCGGCCCCGACTTGGCTCAATACTGCCCCCAATCCAAACATAGAAGCGTCTGTGTGAACAAGAAAACGTTTAGTTGGATTGGGAGCGGCCAAGACAGGGGCATTAACAAGTGCATCTTTCAAGTGTTGGAATGCCTGCTCACACTCAAGGGTCCAGGTTACTTGGCGGGGAAGGTTTTTACGTGTCAGGTCAGTGAGGGGTTTGGCCAGGGCACTATAATTGGGCACAAACTTCCGGTAATACCCTGCTGTCCCTAGGAAGGCTAACACCTGGGTTTTAGTTTTCGGGGTAGGCCACTGTGATACTGCCTCTACTTTGGCTGGTTCTGGCTTTTGTTTACCACAGCCTACTCTGTGGCCCAGGTACTGTACCTCGGCCATCCCAATGCTACATTTCGCTGGTTTTAGGGTCAAACCAGCCTCCCTGATCCTGTCTAGAACCGCTCCTATATGGGCCAAGTGTTCCTGCCAGGTATCGCTAAATATGGCAATATCATCGAGATATGCGCAGGTATAGTCTTGGAACCCATCTAGGAGGCGGTCCACCATCCGCTGGAAGGTAGCCGGCGCGTTTTTCATCCCAAACGGCATGACCTTAAATTGGTACAGGCCGAATGGGGTGACAAAGGCGGACTTAGGGATGGCGTCCGGGGCCAAGGGAATCTGCCAATACCCTTTACACAAATCAATAGTGGTAAGGTATTGACCCCTGGCCATCCGGTCCAGCAACTCATCTATCCTAGGCATCGGGTATGCGTTGGATACGGTCTTCTCATTCAATCTCCTGTAGTCCACGCAAAAGCGGGTCGTGCCGTCCCGCTTTGGTACGAGGACTACTGGAGAGGCCCAGGGGCTATCTGAGGGCTCAATGACTCCTAACTGTATCATCTCTTCAATCTCTTTGCGCATATTCTCCCGTACCGCTTCAGGGATGCGGTACGGAGTCTGGCGCATGGGAAGTTGACCAGGGGTTTCTACTCGGTGGGTAGCCAGAGGGGTGTATCCAGGTACATTAGAAAAGGTCTCCTGCTTTTCTTGCAGTAGTTGTTGTACCTCGATACGCTCCTGTGGGCTCAACCGATCCCCCAGTACAACTGCTCCTAAATCCCCAGCCAGCTGTCCGTCTTCTAACAGATCGGGGAGGGGTAGGCTGTCGCCTTCTTCAGAGGTGGGGGCGCAGATAGCTGTCACCTCCTCTGATCGTTCTTGGTAAGGCTTCAGCATGTTCACATGGATCATGCGTCGCCCCCCATTCCCTGCGCAGTGGCCAATTATATAAGTGGTGTCACATCGTTGTTCTACCACTTTATAAGGGCCTTGCCAGGCGGCCTGTAGCTTATTGTGTCGGACAGGTTTTAAAATTAAAACTTTCTGTCCGACCTGAAAACTGCGGTCCCTGGCGCCTCTATCGTACCAGGTGCGCTGACGCGTCTGAGCTGCCTGTAGGTTTTCCTTTACCGTCTTTGTGAGTGCTTCCAGGCGATCTTGGAGGGCCAACACATATGGTACAATAGGGGTGCCGTCAGCGCTATGGTCTCCCTCCCAGTGTTCTCTAATCAAGTCCAGGGGTCCCCTTACTCTCCTCCCGAATAGCAGTTCAAAGGGGGAAAATCCCGTAGATTCCTGCGGCACCTACCTGTAAGCAAACAGTAAGTGCGGCAGGAATTTTTCCCAGTCTCGGTGAGTCTCTGCGAAGGTTCGGAGCATCTGTTTTAAGGTGCCATTGAACCGTTCGCAGAGCCCATTAGTCTGGGGGTGGTACGGAGCACTAATTATGGGCTTAATTTTACAGAACTTCCAGAGCTGTTGGGTGACCTCTGCCGTGAACTGAGTGCCCTGATCCGAGATGATCTCCCTGGGTAACCCCATCCGGGAGAAAATCTGCATCAGCGCCTCAGCCACCGTCTCTGCATGTATATTAGTTAAGGCTACCGCCTCGGGTTAGCGAGTGGCGTAGTCCACTACGGTCAAAATGTACCGTTTGCCTGATGGGCTAGGCTTCCGGAAGGGGCCTACAATGTCTACTGCAACCCTATGAAAGGGTTCCTCAATTATGGGTAGGGGGTGCAGCTTCGCCTTACGCTTATCCCCCCTCTTTCCTACCCTCTGGCACGTATCGCAGGTATTACAATACCTGCGCACCTCCTGGCTAATCCCTGGCCAGAAGAAACTTTGGGTCAGCCGATATCTGGTACGGCTGACCCCCAAATGTCCGGATAGCGGAATATCGTGCGCTATCCGGAGTAATTCGGTTCGGTACCTCTGAGGTACCACCAGCTGTCTTGCAGTAATGGGGTCTGACCCAGCTATCTCTTTACTCGTTTCCCGGTATAATAACTGCCTGTCCCATACAAATCTTTCCCCCTCCGCCCCCGGTTGGATAGAGGTGACCTTGTCTCGGTATACTTGTAAGGTAGGGTCAGTGATCACCTCGGCTACAAACTCGTCAGGAGGGGCCCAAGGGATACAGTCTAGGGAAGGGGAGGAATCTCTTACCTGGACCTCCGGCAGTGCGTTGTTGTGTTGGGTGCGGGCCTGTTGCCTGGTGACTACTGGGTGTGCTTCCTCAGTAGTTTGTGGTTCAAATGCGGAGGTGAGTTTGCCCAGATCATTCCCTAGGACCACCTCAGCAGGTAATTGCGGCATTAGTCCCACTTCCACATTCCCAAACCCCGCACCCCAATGCAAGTGTACCCTGGCTGTGTCTAGCCGATACACGGCTCCCCCTGCAACCCTGACAGCCACAGTCTTATTCAGTTTGGCTTTGTCCGAAACCAAATGACTTTGCACCAGGGTGATGGTGGCTCCCGAGTCTCTGAGCCCCTGCATAGGCTTCCCTTCCAGATACACGGTCTGCCTATGGTGCTGTCGATTATCTGCCTGTGCTTGTAAGGGGTTGGCCTCATGCAGCACTTCCCACTGTTCTACAGTCGTGACTGGAACGGCAGAGCTGTAGGGAAGTGGTACCTCGTCCTGGTAGTGATGCGCTGCTGCTCTCGGTGGTGGTGGTGGAGGCCCTGGTCGGATCCAGGTGGTGCGGTCTCTAGACTGCGGACAATCTCGTTGGAAATGTCCCCACTTCTGGCATCGGTGGCATTGCACAGAAGCAGGTGTGCGGTATCTCTGCTGCGCTGCTGCTGGTGCTGGTGGAGGGAGTTGTCTTGGTGGGGGTTGAGGGTTAGGAGAGAAGGAATTCCCCCCTAGTGGCCGCATGGCAGGTTTGGTACTCACTGCCTTGGTTTGTCTGCGAGCGTCCATAAAATCATCTGCCTTTTTGGCAGCCTCGGTGAGGGTGGTGGGGTTACGATCCCTCACCCATTCCTGTAGTTCTGAGGATATCCCCTCATAAAACTGCTCCAACAGCAGCATTTGTAACAAGTCCTCCATGGACCGCGCTTTACTCGACTGCATCCACCCAAGAGCTGCCCTTTCTAGTTGGCAAGCCCACTCTGCGTGCGAATCTTTGTCCGCCTTTTTCAATTCCCTGAAGCGCCTCCGGTATGCCTCTGGTGTTATTGCATACCGGGCCAGGATAATCTCTTTTACCCGGCTATAGTTCCTAATTTCAATATCAGGCACAGTGCGGTAAGCTTCAGCTGCCCTTCCTGACAGCCGTCCTGCTAATATGGGTACCCACTCTTCCCTTGGTATGTTATGCAGCATACACAGTCTCTCAAAGTCTTGGAGGAAGGCATCTATATCCTCCTCTGCTTCCACATACGTTTTAAAAGCTTGATAGGGAATTTTAGGCTTACCCTCTTGTGTCACAGCTCCTGCTGTACTTCTTTCCGGTGTTTGTGGTCTCCTGTTTCTCATCACAAACTCCTGCACCTCTGTCATTGTTTTAGAGATGATCTCTGTTGGTGGGTTTTCCCCATAAAAGGCCAGTCTGAATTGTAAATGCCTTTGGAACTCCTCCTGTTCTGTTTCAGGTCTTTGTTCCGTGGCCTGGACCTCTTCTGCTCTGTACTCTGCCATTACTTCGGTGATAAGCGTTGCTTTGGATTTGCTGCTGGCAGAAACACCTTTCGCTTCCAGAAGGTCTTTCAATGTGGTTCTCTTTAGCGTAGAAAGGTCAATCTCCATTAATCCTTGTTCCTCTGTGAGTCTGGATCCCAGCGCTGCCAACCAATGTAGCGGAGAGCTGATTTCTCGCAGCTATTCTCCACTTTAGATCCAAGGAAGGCTCAGGAACAAGTCATTAGTAAATCCACAGCAGAGTTTCCAGCAGGTAAAAGGTACAGCAAAATCCCCACAGCACTCCCAATAACTGGACGACACACAGTTTCAGGAGTAGAACTGACAATCGTTTATTCCAAGGTTTCTTATAAAGCCTGCTCCCATGCAAGGGAGGGAACTACAGTAATTATGACAGTAACCAATGCAGTGCTTGTTACCTCCCACACATCTCCTCCCCTCAGAGTGAGTCATAATCCCCTTAACTTGTACAGTACTTTACCCCAAACTTGGATGTACCCCTAAACCATCACATATCCTTAATATTAGGGTACCGCTAGGTAGCCCTGATCTGGGTGAATATAATATCCAAAATTCACCCAGATCGGACCAGTGGTTCGGCAGTTACAGGAAGGTGAAGTTTGACCGACCGCACACGAGTTGGTATCCGAAAAGGGTTCCATGAGAATGGGCCCTGCGGTCGGTCTCCGTTCGGCAGTTAAAACAGACATTTATAATTTCCATCCATACTTTAATTCACCTAGATAGTGATTCCCTCATTCGGTACTTTGTAACTATCGAATGGGGATTCGTTAGGTCTCTCCGTTCGGCAGTTACGGAGCTCTGGAGGTCTCAGCGGTGTTTGGTTGTTTGAGTGTCCGATTTGAGTTCCAGACACTCGACGACCAAACACCGCTGAGATTTTCATGCGTAAGATGGCCGCCGCCACGTGTACGCATGCCGAATGGCGGCCACCCAGACACAATGTTAATGAGCCGGTTAACTTGCGGTTTGGAAAGAATGTGAACCTTAATTGCTGGCACACTTCTCTCCGGGGTGGTCTCTCCGTTCGGTAGTTTCCATAAGTATATAGTACGGATAGAAACTACCGAATAACATACAATTCACATATTAAATAGACGAATAGCAATTTCAACATAGGTAAAAATATAACGAATACAGTCACACAGGCATTTTGCAGGACAGGCTTACTGCGTTCCGCTACAGTGATTCTGTTGAATTGTGCATTTGCATCGAAGCACTCTATACCCTTACAGTCTCGCAACTCTCCACTAGCTTTCGAAGCCATCGATGGCAGACCAATACAGCCAACCCACGTGACCCAGGAAACCGTGCCCATATCTCTGGCTGTAGGGGCTCTACATCATGAGACGATCCAATTCCAGGTAATTTCCTCTCCATATTACCAGGTTGTTTTTGGATACCCTTGGCTACAGAAGCATAACCCCGCAATTGATTGGCGCAAAGCTGAGATATTATCTTGGTCCCAGCAATGCACATTTTCCTGTCTCCAGAAACCGGTCAAAGTTTTGGGCACATGTTCTGCCTCTTCCTTACCCGCTGAGTACCAAGGATTCCAAGATGTATTTGACAAAGGTCAAGCCAGCGTTCTGCCGCCACACCGTCCGTATGACTGTGGTATCGAACTCCAACATGGTGCCATTCCTCCCCGCTGTCTGTAGCAGAGAATCGAGCCATGGAGGAGTATGTTACCGATGCATTGTCTAAGGGATTCATTCGGAAGTCCTCTTCTCCTGCCGGGGCCGGCTTTTTCTTTGTGAAAAAGAAAAATTGCGAGTTGAGACCCTGTATCGACTATAGGGGTCTCAATCGCATTACTATTAAGAATGCCTACCCCATTCCGTTGATCACTGAGCTATTTGACCGCTACTTGACCTGAGAGCATCTATCCCTGCTCAGCAGAGAGAAGCAGGGATAGATGCAGCTTCCTATCCCTGTCTCTCTCCATACACAGCGCCACCTACTGGCCGGCGCCGGTATTGCAGTTCATTTTAAATCTCACACGAAAAATAGCAGAACAAGCTGAAAAATCCAGGGGGGGGGGGCAAGTGCCCCTCCTTGCCCCCCCCCCCCCCCCCTGCGGACGCCCATGTTTGTACCTATTAATCTCTGTACTAAACTATTAAGTACATACCACAACCCCAAAGCAGCTGGACATCCAGGCAAAAAACAGTTAATCTGGTCCATCTCCCGGCAATTTTGGTGGCCTAGTCTCCGTTCGGATGTCACCGCTTTTGTAGCTGCCTGTCCTGTGTGCGCTCAAAATAAGACCCCACGACACCCTCCAGTGGGCCTCTTGCAAACCATACCTAATGGTGAACGACCCTGGACCCACTTGTCCATGGATTGGATTGTAGATCTTCCGGTCTCCCACGGCAATACAGTCGTTCTCATGGTTGTTGACCGATTCTCGAAGATGTCGCATTGTATTCCCTTGAAAAAACTACCAACTTCCCAGGAACTTGCAACAATTTTTGCTCGGGAGGTCTTTCGTTTGCATGGGTTACCCAAAGTGATAATCTCAGATAGGGGTAGCCAGTTCGTGTCCAGATTTTGGAGAGCTTTTTGTACACAAATGGGAATTCAGCTTTCCTTCTCCTCTGCCTACCACCCGCAATCCAATGGTGCAGCGGAACGAGCTAACCAAACACTGGAACAGTTTCTGCGTTGCTACATTTCTGACCACCAGAACAACTGGTCTGATTTGCTACCCTGGGCGGAGTTTGCCCACAATAGTGTGATTAATGCCTCTTCCCGGCTATCCCCGTTCTTGGCGAACTATGGGTTTCAACTGTCCATGTTGCCTGATATGTTCTTGCCACAGGGGATACCGGAACATCTCAGGGAACTCCGTTCCACTTGGGTGCAGGTTCAGAACTCTTTGCAACGCGCAATGCAGAACTACAAACTCCAGGCCGACCGCAGACGCATTCCTGCACCTACCTATCAGGTCGGAGAGAGGGTCTGGCTGTCTTCTCGCAACCTACGGCTCCGTGTTTCCTCACAAAAACTGGCACCCCGATCCGTTGGGCCATTTCGTATACTTCGAAGGGTTAACCCTGTAGCTTATGCACTTGACCTTCCTGCTAACATGCGCATCTCAAATATATTCCATGTTTCCCTCTTGAAACCGTTGGTTTGTAATCGTTACACCACCTCACGAGTCTTTAGTAGACAGATCCAATACTTGCTGCACTGGAAAGTGTACGGTCCAGAGGAACGCTCCTGGGTTCCAGCCTCTGATGTCCATGCACCATCCCTCCTTCGTTCCTATCACGCCCGCTTCCCCATGAAGCCCGGACCCACCAGCAGAGATGGGGGGAGTCGTTGAGGGGGAGGTACTGTCAGGGCTTCTTTGCTGTTTTAAATAGCAACCCTTCCTGTTGCAGTGACTGAGTTTTCAGCTGTAATTACTATCAGCTCCTTCAGTATGTTGCCACGGTTACTCACCTGAGAGTAGTAATCAACCCTGCTGCTAATCAGTTCAGCCTATTGAAGCAGCAAATCCCAGAACCTCCTTGCCCTTGCGTGGTTTCCTGTTCCCCAGAAGTCTCCTGTTTCCTGTTTGTTCCTGGTTCCTGACACCGGCCTTGTTCCTGACTCCGCTGCTCTCCGTGCTCCTGAATCAGGAGTCCTGATCCTGGCTTGTCTGACTACCCGCTCTGGTGACTGACCCCTGCTTGATTCCTGGACTTTGCTTTTGGTTATTTATTTGTTATTTATTAATAAAGGTGTTTTTGCATCTAGTTCTGTCTCTGTCTGGTTCCTGGTCCCTGACACTATTACTGCCTTAACTATCCACATTCTTTCTAGTTCTTCTTTTAGTCCTTGGTATTTGTCTGCCTTCTCATGTTCCTTCTTTTTGATGTTATAGTCACTGGGTATTGCCACATCCACAACCACTGCAGTCTTCATTTCCTTGTCTACCACAACGATGTTGGTTGGTTGGCCAGTACTTGCTTGTCTGTCTGGATATGAAAGTCCCACAAGAACCTACCTGTGTCATTCTCAACTATCCTTTGTGGTATCTCCCATCTGGAGCCTATATTCTAAGAAACTATATCAGTATACAATTCCAGCAACTTGGTTGGGAATCTCAGTGTATGCTGTCCCTGCTAACATCTTGCACTCGGCTACTACGTGCTGGATTATCTCAGTGGCCTCTATGCACAGTGAGAACCTATATAGACCTGCTTGTCTTTTACTGCAACAGCAAAGCAAATGATTTATATATATATATATATATATATTTTTTTTTTCATTAAAGGACCACTATAGGCACCCAGACCACTTCAGCTCAATGAAGTGTTCTGGGTGCCATGTCCCTCTAGTTTTAACCCTGCAGTTGAAAACATAGCAGTTTCAGAGAAACTGCTATGTTTACTCTGAGGATTAATCCAGCCTCTAGTGGCTGTCTCACTGACAGCCACTAGAGGACGCTTCCGCGATTCTCACTGTGAAAATCACTGTGTGAAGATGCTAACGTCCATAGGAAAGCATTAAGTAATGCTTTCCTATGGGCAGTTTGAATGTGCGCATGGCTCTTGCCGTGCATGCGCATTTGGCACTGACGTCGGCAGGAGGAGGAGAGCTCCCCTCTGGATAAAGGTAAGTGGGAGGGGGGCCATGAGGGTGGGAGGGGGACCTACGGACTACATAGTGCCAGGAAAACGAGTTTGTTTTCCTGGCACTAGATCTGGATCTTAAAAAAGACCCTGAAGGGTCGAAACGTTGATTGGGACTTCACATGAATAACATTGAATAAATTTCACTTTGGATCAAGACCTACGAGTGCACTTCTTTGCTTAATGAATATATATAGTACACTGGTTGCACCGAGGCTTCAATAACGAAAGGAGTGAGTGCCAAAGACCGTTGGAATATATATATAATGTTTTATTCGTGTTACTGACATTATTGACATATATATAGTGGCAACTTATTCCACAGCACTTTACAATATTATAAAAGGAGTACATTTAACAATAAATTAGACAATTACAAAATGTTGCAAGAACAATAGGCTGATGAGAACCATGCTCAAACGAACTTACAGTCTAGGGGAGCTGGGATATAAAAACACAATAGGAAGGGCATCGTACGGAATTGCAACCAAATAACAAAGTGGGACTGAAGCAGAACTGGAGGTGAAGTGTGGCCCTTTAAGAGAGAGTAAGAGACATGTTTGTGAAATAGAAGTTAATGCTGTACTGAAGAAATGGGCAAAAGAAGGGAGGGAAGGGCTGCTCCACAGATAAACACTACCAGTACAACATTTTGGCACAAAAGCAGAAATAGGCCTGGTGCAAAAGTTTCACAAAGAAAGTTCTTATATTCCAAAGATAAAAAGTCTGTGTTTGATAGGATGTACTGTCCTCAATTCAACTTGACCATAGATAATATGGAAGACAAAAGACAGGGATAGGTGATAGTGTAGCTTGTTAAGTACAGTTTTTTTATATAAGGAAAAGGTAACGATGGGACACTCACAGTTGGAAGAGCTATAGGCAGCTCTAGCTCTATAGGCGTACAGCGGTATAATACCTGCTTTAAAGGATAAACGGCAACTGTCAACCACCTGCATACCAAGATGATATAAAAGACAGGAAACAGGAACAGGTGATAGTGCAGACTGTATAATTCAGTCAGATAAAAGTATAAGATAACAATGGAACACTTACATTTAGAAGAGCTATAGCCAGCTCTAGCAGTATGGGTGTACAGCGGTTTAATCCCTTCTTTAAAGGATATGCAGCAAATGTCCACCATGTCCACACACTCAGGAAGGAATAAAAAGGTAACAGATAGTGCTCTCAATAAAAAAGAGTAATCTCTAATAAAATGAAGTAAAATTATACTTACAAAGGTAGAGCAGGCTGACTGCTCTATGAACACAGCGTTGGTGGTATTATCCCCACCTTGGGATTACTTGAAGTATAAAACTTAAAATTACCAGGGAAAGTGCATATAACAAAGGAGATTGGTACAAAAAGGTGACCAAAAAAATCTTTAATAAGTTAAAATACACAATATTAAATCATAACGCGTTTCACCTTTACAAGCGTTATCAAATGGAATAAAAACAATCAACCTGGCTATAAGAGTTTATATAGGGATAACTGTGTTTAAAATTGGTGCCAAAATTAGCATTCTTTAAAACCCACCAGAGATAAGAGAGAGAAAGAGAATGCATCCTACAGTGTATCAATTTATGTCAATACACAGCCCATTGCCTCAATAGAGCTCTTTCCATTTTCATATCCTATTTTAGTTTATATACCCGGGCAATCAATGATTTCAAGTAACAACACATACCAACCTGATTAACAATGAATACTACAGAAAACACACAATACAATAATAAATGGGTGAATGAATACATTTACACGGCAGTACCCCTTGATGATTGCTTCGAAAATTAGTTGCTTTTTTTATTTCTTCCACCAGGTAGTACTAGCCATGTCAGTAAATAAATGTTCAGTTAGTTAAAGTTCTTGTTGTTGGTTAAAGAACTCATTATGAATATGTTCACCACAGGTTTGTAAACGTTGTATTACTTTTAATGAACAACCTATTCTTGCCAAAGGGTGTCCTCAGTTATACCATGCTCTATTAATGGTGGACCCAGAGTTATGTTGATAGTAAGTAATAAAGGTACTGTCAAGTTAAAGTGTTGTGTAGTAATTACAAACACCACTAGATGGCACCTTTGAAATGGCCCTACAGGTATTACCCTGACATTCCATCCCACTTTTAATCCGCATATCTCTATGATCATAGGCAAACCTATTTCATCTAAGGTTTGCGCCGTGATCTTAGATAGATAGTTCAGTTTACATAGACACATACAAAATCCCATGACAATATTTCTTATGTGTGTAATGTTGCTGTACTATGTGTCCAATCCTCCATTAAAGTATTGATAGTTCTCTGAGTTTGTATCCCTTTGGAATTTAACACCCTCAGACTGGAGTGTTGCAGCAGGGCCGTCTATAATATGATTAGGACCCTGGGCAATGCATTTTCTTGGGCCCCCAGGGCCCTGCCCCTCCCACCACCTCACCCCCCAATTACGCCCAACCCGCAATCACACTGACAGACGTACTGGCACATACACACAGAGACAGACATTAAAATATTCACAGATACATACTGACACACACAGTCACTGACTCACAAATATATACTGGCAGACATACTGACACACACACATACATACATACATACACAGACACATACGCTGACAGATACACTGACACACACACACACACAGACATGCTGACACACACACACAGGCATACTGACATACACACTGACATACAGACAGACGTACTGGCACATACACACAGACAGACATGAAAACATTCACAGATACATACTGACACACATACACTGACACACAAATATATCCTGGCAGACATGCTGATACACACACAGACATACATACACACACACACACACACACACACACACACAGACATACATACATACATGCACACAGACATACATACATACATGCACACACACAGGCCTACTGACACACACACATACACAGGCAGACATACTGACACACACACAGACATACACACACACACACAGACATACTGACATACACACAGACATACTGACATACACACACACAGACATACACACACACAGACATACACACACACACAGACATACACACACACACAGACATACACACACAGACATACACACACACAAACACACACAGACATACTGACATACACACACAGAGACATACTGACATACACACACACAGACATACTGACATACACACACACAGACATACACACACACGCAGACATACACACACACAAACACACACAGACATACTGACATACACACACACAGACATACTGACACACACACACACACAGACATATTGACATACACACAGACATACTGACATACACACACACACACACACAGACATACTGACTTACACACACACAGACATAATGACATACACACACACACACACACAGACATACTGACATACACACAGACATACTGACATACACACAGACATACTGACATACACACACACAGACATACATCTCACACACACACACAGACATACATTTAACCACCCTCCAGGTTCTTACCTTTTGGAGGGTGGTTTCCATGGTCCAGTGGCAGGCTGAGGCAGATGGGAGTTCTCCTCTGAAACTCCCCTCCCTGCCTTTCTCCTCCCGCGCGGCTATTATCTCCGGTGGGAGAAACATAGAAACATAGAATGTGACGGCAGATAAGAACCATTCGGCCCATCTAGTCTGCCCAGTTTTCTAAAACTTTCATTAGTCCCTGGCCTTATCTTATAATTAGGATAACCGTATGCCTATCCCACGCATGCTTAAACTCCTTTACTGTGTTAACCTCTACCACTTCAGCTGGAAGGCTATTCCATGCATCCACTACCCTCTCAGTAATACTCCCTGATATTATTTTTAAACCTTTGTCCCTCTAATTTAAGACTATGTCCTTTTGTTGTGGTAGTTTTTCTTCTTTTAAATATAGTCTCCTCCTTTACTGTGTTGATTCCCTTTATGTATTTAAATGTTTCTATCATATCCCCCCTGGCGCGTCTTTCCTCCAAGCTATACATGTTAAGATCCTTTAACCTTTCCTGGTAAGTTTTATCCTGCAATCCATTAACCAGTTTAGTAGCCCTTCTTTGAACTCTCTCTAAGGTATCAATATCCTTCTGAAGATATGGTCTCCAGTACTGTGTACAGTACTCCAAGTGAGGTCTCACCAGTGTTCTGTACAATGGCATGAGCACTTCCCTCTTTCTACTGCTAATACCTCTCCCTATACAACCAAGCATTCTGCTAGCATTTCCTGCTGCTCTATTACATTGTCTGCCTACCTTTAAGTCATCAGAAAAAATCACCCCTAAATCCCTTTCCTCAGATGTTGAGGTTATCTTGCACTTATCCACATTAAATGTCAGTTGCCACAACTCTGACCATTTTTCTAGTTTACCTAAATCACTTGCCATTTGGCTTATCCCTCCTGGAACATCAACCCTGTTACATATCTTAGTATCATCCGCAAAAAGACACACCTTACCATCAAGACCTTCTGCAATATCACTAATAAAAATATTAAAGAGAATGGGTCCAAGTACAGATCCCTGAGGTACCCCACTGGTGACAAGCCCAAGATTCGAATATACTCCATTGACTACAACCCTCTGTTGCCTGTCACTCAGCCACTGCCTTACCCATTCAACAATATTGGAATCCAAACTCAAAGATTGCAGTTTATTGATAAGCCTTCTATGTGCAACAGTGTCAAAAGCCTTACTGAAATCTAGGTAAGCAATGTCTACTGCACCACCCTGATCTATAATTTTAGTTACCCAATCAAAAAAATCAATAAGATTAGTTTGGCATGATCTCCCTGTAGTAAACCCATGTTGTCTCTGATCTTAAAATCCATGTGTTTTTAGATGTTCAACAATCCTATCCTTTAACATGGTTTTCATCACTTTCCCCACTACTGAAGTAAGGCTTACTGGCCTATAGTTGCCCGACTCCTCCCTATTACCTTTCTTGTGAATGGGCACAACATTCGCTAACTTCCAATCTTCTGGGACTACTCCTGTTAACAATGATTGGTTAAATAAATCTGTTAATGGTTTTGCTAGTACACCACTAAGCTCTTTTAATAGCTTTGGGTGTATTCCATCAGGTCCCATTGACTTATTTGTCTTTACTTTTGACAGTTGAAATAGAACCTCTTCCTCTGTAAACTCACGTGTAATAAATTACTCATTTATCCTTTTTCTTAACGGAGGTCCCTTTCCTTCATTTTCAGCTGTAAATACCGAACAAAAATATTTATCGAGGCAGTCAGCTAGACCTTTATCCTCATCTACATACCTTCCTTCTTTTGTTTTTAATCTAACTAATCCTTGTTTTACTTTTCTTTTCTCATTTATGTATGTAAAAAAATGTTGTCCCCCTTTTTTACTGACTGTGCTATTTTCTCTTCTGTGTGTGATTTGGAAGCTCTTATAACTTGCTTAGCCTCTTTCTGCCTAATCTTATAGGTCATTCTGTCTTCCTCACTCTGGTTTTTTTTATAATTACTAAATGCTAACTTTTTGTTTTTTACTATTTTGGCCACATCTGCGGAGTACCGCAGTGGTTTCTTGAATTTTTTGCTTTTACTGACAAGCCTAATGCAATTTTCTGTTGCCTTCAGTAGTGCAGCTTTTAAATAATCCCATTTCTTTTGGACTCCATTTAAGTTGCTCCAGTCTGATAATGACTTCTTTACACATCTTCTAATTTTAGAAAAGTCTGTCACTTCCTCCCAGCCGGCTGCAGAACAGGAAGGGGCCCGGTCGCGCTGTTTAAGCGCCACAGCGCCCGACCGGGCCCCTGCTGACACAGGCAAAAACCCAAGGATCATCCTGTACGTGTACCTGCAGTGAGTGAATGACTGTCTAAATCTCTTTCTCCTGTTATCAATTTGGAGATTGCTCTAAGCCTGTCTCCTTCTGTCCCCTATTTGTCCTCTTTGAACCAATCATAATCTCGATTAATGGGCCCATTTATGGGTGAATTTAATCTGCAAGCAATGCTGCTTGGTGTCCAGGTTTTAAGCATAATACTCGCCTCTTTAGGAGAGAGCATATGTTGTTTGACTGCAGATTCAAAGTTGGACATGTTTGAAATTACATCTATTTTGCAGTCATATAAGGGAAAAGGGACCTTAACTCAGCAAGCTGTTTCATTACTTTTTCCCTATCTTGTTGCTGTAGAATTTTAGTAGTCTGCAGGGTGGCAGATGCCCTGCTTTTAACACTCGGTGTAATGGACAAAGGGTCCCTAAAAGGTGGTGATGTTGGTTTTGTAATATGGGAGGTTAATACAGGAATACCAATAATATCAAACCCATCCAGTGCAAGGTTTCCCATGTTTATCCCTTGGTTCTCATTTTGTGCAATACCAGATGCATCTTCTTCCTCTGCACACATATCTCCATGACCACATACTGGGGTTTGTGCAACATGTTCTCAGTGATGAAATTAGCTCTCCTCTCACTTCACAATGCCTCCAATGTACTTACATAATCTGCATTTAAGCCACATGTTGGACAATTGCTATCTTTCTGAGTACTACTTTACATACAGGCCACAGTAGTGTGCCCCATAATTATCCGATTTAACTGATTACTTAATAACATCAACAATTTCATACAATTTTGGAGTTTCTGTTTATCCTTATTCAAACACCGTTTTTTGTTATCTACTCTCGTGTTCTTTTTTTCACATTGCAACCACATGCTATGCATTTTCTTGAATTCATTTTCATTATCAAACATTATTGGATAGAAGCTACTAGATGCTGCATACTCTGCTACAATTTCCATTTTTACATAAAATAAAGCTAAAAGTATTTACACGACTTGTGTCTTCAGACTGCAGGCAAATTAAATGGTGTGCACCCCACTTTGAATCCTTGGTCTGGCTATCTCCGATCCTCCAGAAATGATGATGGCTTACAAACTGCGTCTCACTCTGGTTGCCTTTGTAGGATCCTGCACGTCCTGGCCCTGGACATATTGCCGAAAACACTCACACAAAATAAAACAAAAATTGGTTCGGTTATTTTATCCCTTTTTTATAGCTCATATGTATCTGGAGAAGACTTGATTGTTTCCCCCTTGCAAGTATGCTTAAAAAGTGGTAGAAAATAATTACCTGGTTTGCCAGTTGAAGTAAACTTTAACTCCCAAGTTGGAGTAAACTTGGAATTAATAATAAAATTAATAACTAGAAATAATAATGTTGTGGACATGAAATCTTACTCTAATTTGTCTAGTTAGTAAAATGTTTATTAACTTTATATAGTTCTTAAATCAGCATTTATAATTTCATAATATGATTTTCTTAGTTTACTTAAAATGGCCGCTAGGGCCAGGGAGTTTCCCTTAGTCATCGAATAACATCCTCACTAACAAGATGGCGCTGGAATCTGGGGGAGACCCGCAAGATGCCAGTGACATCACACCCGGTAGGACGAGCAATGAATCAACCACTTAACCCCTAACCAATTATTGATGTATAAATCAATGTTATCTCTGACAATGCTTATGATGTAATTTTGCTTTATAAGGGGTATGCCACCCCCTCTAATAAAGATTCCTCAAGTTTTTCATTAACCTGAAACTTGTGTCCGGTGTGAATTACTTCAGGGAGCGTGCACGCACTGTTTCTTTAATTTGGCCAGGGGCAGATACACAAAATAATCCATTCATTGATTGATTTCCACTTCAAATAACTTAAAAACCGAGTGCTAAGTCAGAGTCCACACTCCTTGCTTTCTGCAATTCAATAATTTTTATTAATAGACGCTAATCAAACAAATAAACAATACATATACATTTGAAATAGGCTAGTACATGTTGCTACCAAAACTAGTCATTGATTAAATGGAAAGTAAACTAAATTAATATAGGTAAACAGGCATGGACACGTGATACAGTTACCACTCCATTAATCATCAGCCAAGAGTAAGAGAGAGAGAGGGTGTGTATATTGGGGAGAGGGAGTCGAGAGAGAGAGAGTGAGGAGAATGAATTCAAAGAGCGAGAGAATGTGCTATTCACAGGGCTTTTAACAGATTAGCACTTCCTTCTGCTGGACACACCCCCTCAGTCAATCCATTAGGATCTAACAGAATCAGAGTGCCTCCTGGGGTAAGAGGGATTGCACTGGAAGGGAATGGAGGAGGAGTTTATCAACAACCCAACTGGTTTTGTCATGTTACATGATATTGTTTTATTATAATGTACTGTTTCTTTAATGTGCATCTTAAGTTTGTCTCTTGGGCCACTCCATAGTTTGCATGATGCTTCAGATTCTCCCCTCCCCCTTTCCTGTTCCAGTGTATTCTATGCTGTACATCTATATGTGACTTGTGATATCTCTCCTACCTGTATGGAAGAATCGTTCTTTTACCTGTTGTAACTGCACATTCTACAGATCATACGACGAATAAACAGCGCCAGATCTTCTTACATGTGAGTTGTGACTGAGTAAACTATCTGGGAAGGTGATTTGGTATGGATAATCTCATCAGGGCAATGAGCGCCATGTGCTCCTGAAAACCACATTCATAGCCTTTGCAGCCGTTCCAGAATAGTAAAAGAACGTATCCAGCAGCTTGTACAGAGATTGCTGTGTCACAGGACAGATCATAGTGAAGTGTAACTGTGTGTATTGTATGAGAAGTCTGCATTCAACCCCAGCACAGCTTGTTACAGCCCCACACAGTATACAGACACTCTTCACTGCTACAGCCAGGCCTGTGTACTTCAGGCGATCATGAGTGGAAAAGGCTCAGTATGTGATGAAACACCACAGCATGCAACACATGGAGAAAGCCAGGATGAGGACCCAGAGCCCAGTGCATTGGCTAAACGCTCTGTGAAACCCACTTGGAAGGTTAAAGAGAACTATGAATCCATGAGAACTGAACTAGCAACCAGTTTGAAGCAGATTTGGGATAAAATCCTCACCCACATTGATGTGATTTCATGTCCCAGCCATAAGGTACTGCAACTAGAGGGTGCCATAAAGCATCTCTCTGCTTCATATGAAATGTACCAGACTACAAGCAATAAATATAAAACTATTCTGCAAAACATTAACACTGAGGAATCATTAGAGCAACTTAACAATGTCCAGCTTCTTAACATGGAAAGAGAAAGCTTTATCCTGCTAACTAAAGCAAAGGCAGAAGCAAAATTAACGCAGCCACAGGACACTGTATCTCACAGATCCGTATCCACCAGACATTCTAAAAGTTCCTTTAGATCCTGAAGTTCAAGGCACTCAACGCTTAGTGAAAAGCTTATAAACGCCCGAGCCGGAGCAGAGGCTAGCAAAGTACAGGCCGCATATGCAAAAAAGAGAGCAGACATGGAGGCTGAAGCTGCAGCAATGCAAGCCGAGGCTGCAGCAATGCAAGCCGAAGCGGCAGCAATGAAAGCTGAGGCAGCGTCTAAAGCAGCATGTCAAAAGGCAGCAATGGAAGCTCAGACAGCACGTCAAAGGGCAGCAATTGAAGCTTTAAAGGTACAGAGCAACTACGAGGCAGCTGCAGCAAAACTAAATATTTTGGAACAAGCTATCGGTGCAGATGAAAATGCTAGTGAAAGGGTCAGCGTCAAGGCAGATGTGGAAGATCCATTCAAACGCACTAAGAACTATGTTCTAAACCACAGCAGCGAGCACTCAATTGCCTCCATTCTTCACGACAACGCAAGGACTTTACCACACCACGAGGCAAAAGCTGTTCCAGCAACTTCCTACATGCAAAACCACCCCAGTACAGCGCCTGACTGTCATGCTGATTCTGCATATGTCACAGAATTGCACACCAATCTGCAAGCAAGTCACCAACCTCCTGCTAATAGTACCGTTCCAGACTTTAACCCAACAACTCAGCTGAACGCCCTTGCTGCACCATATCTTCCAACGTCTCTTTACAACAATACCATAAACAACGCAATGCACAACATCAACCAGCGACCTCCTACGTAAAGTCAGAGACAACTGATACAGCAGAGTTTGTAAAGTAGATACTTCGAAGAGAGCTCACCAAGTCAGGCCTCGTAAGCTTCGATGACCATCCTGAAAATTACAGAAGCTGGAAAGCTGCCTTCAAAACTACCATAGGTGATCTTGGTATTTCTGCTGCCGAGGAGCTGGATCTGCTGATCAGGTGGCTTGGCCCACAATCTACAGAACGTGTCAAGAGCCTCAGGTCAGTCTACATCGACAATCCAACAGCAGGTCTCAATGCTGCATGGGAACGTCTAGAACAGAGTTATGGTAGTCCTGAAGCCATAGAGAATGCATTGCTTAAACGATTGGAAAATTTCCCAACGATATCTGGTAAGGACAATAAAGAGTTCCAGAGACTCAGTGACCTTCTTCTCGAAGTCCAGCTTGCCAAAACCGACCCTAAACTACCGGGCCTCAGTTACCTGGACACTGCTCGAGGAGTTAACCCTATCATTTACAAGCTTCCATATAGCCTACGTGAAAAGTGGATCCAAATTGGGTCAAAATACAAACGGGAAAACAAGGTTTCATTTCCCCCTTTATCCTACTTCTGCGAATTTGTCAGGAACATTGCTGACACCAAGAATGATCCTAGTTTTGCGCTTGGTGAGTTCAGTACTCCCTCACTGAAAGGTGACAACCTACAAATCAGCTACAGGAACCGTAGAGGTCCCGTGTCTGTTAAGAAGACAGACGTTATTCCCGCTCCCACCTCAGCTCCCGCCTCAAACAAGAGCGGCAAGATTGAAAACCCAAACCAATTATGTCCTATCCACAAGAAGCCACATCCCCTCAAAAAATTTATCGGTTTTAGGAAGAAGCCCCTACAAGAATGAAAGGAACTCCTAAAGACCTTTGGGGTATGTTATAGATGCTGTGCTTCCACCGATCACTTTGCCAAGGAATGTAAAATCCCTATCAAGTGCATAGAGTGCGGTTCCGAGGACCATGTTCAAGCTCTCCATCCACTCGAGCCCAACCCTTCACAATCTGCAAACCTTTCTCCCAGGCCAAATCACGATGGGAAGAGTACAGATCAGGTGCCTAATTCCACTATGATATTTTCCTCATGCACTGAAGTCTGTGGGGAAGACCACTGTGACAAGTCTTGTGCTAAAATATGCCTAGTGAACGTTCACCACAAGGATCAGCCAGAAAAGACTTTAAAGGTGTATGCTATCTTAGATGATCAAAGCAATCGATCACTTGCCTGACCTGAACTGTTTGATCTATTTTGCATAAGAGGAGAGGCTCACCCTTACACCTTAGGCACTTGTAGCGGCACTACAGAGGTCTTTGGAAGAAGAGCACATGGATTTATTGTGTCCTCTCTAGGAGATAACTTACAATTACCCTTACCTACACTTGTAGAGTGCAACCAGATACCAGCCAACAAAGAAGAAATACCTACACCAGAAGTTGCCTTCTACCACCCTCACCTTAAGTCAATAGCAAGTGAAATCCCACCACTTGACAAAGATGCTAAAATCCTTCTGCTGCTGGGAAGAGATATTCTAAGGGTCCACAAGGTGCACAGGCAGGTCAGCGGACCCTCCAGATGCTCCGTTTGCCCAGTACCTGGACTTAGGCTGGGTCATCATAGGTAATGTCTGTATAGGCGAAACGAAAAGGCTTACTAACATTTCTTCATTCAAGACAAATGTATTGCCAAATGGTTGCAATACTCACTTTGAGCCATGCCCACATCACTATTTGGTAAAGGAGAAGGTAACTAGCTGCAAGTTGCAACATGGCAACACAAACCTTTCCCGCACATACGATGACAGTTTTGGCTCTACAGTTTTCAATGCAAGCAGTGAAGACAACATGTTAGCTCCTTCAGTAGAAGACAAAGAATTCCTTAAAGTAATGGACAACGAGTTCTTTCAGGAAGATTCCAATAGTTGGGTAGCACCCCTACCCTTTCGCCTCCCGAGAGAGAAGCTACCCAACAATCTACATCAAGCCATTAAAAGATTCTCCTCCTTAAAGCGTACCTTAATCAGGAAACCAGAGATGGAAAGACATTTTGTGGACTTTATCCAGAATATCTTTGATAGAGGTCATGCCGAACCTGCACCTCCACTGAAAGAAGGAGAAGAATGCTGGTACCTCCCTTCCTTCGGTGTGTATCACCCACGAAAGCCAGACCAAATCAGAGTTGTCTTTGACTCCAGTGCCCAACATGAAGGCATCTCACTTAACAACATGCTCCTCACAGGGCCCAACTTGAACAACAGCCTGATTGGAGACCTAAATCGCTTTAGACAAGAACCTGTAGCAGTGATGGCCGACATTCAAAAAATGTCCCACTGCTTCATCATCAAGGAAGACAACAGGAACTACCTCAGGTTTCTATGGCACAAAGACAATGACATCAACAAAGAGGTAATTGATTACCGAATGAGGGTGCATGTCTTTGGGAACAGCCCTTCCCCAGCTGTAGCAATCTATGGACAAAGAAAGACAGCCCAGCTTGGAGAAGCAGAGTATGGATCCGACGCTCATCAATTTGTTGAAAGAAACTTTTATGTAGACGACGGGCTCAAATCCTTTCCTACTGCTAAAGAAGCAATTGATCCTCTCACCAGAACAAAGGAGATGCTATCCATGGCAAACTTGAGACTCCACAAGATTATATCCAACAGCCAAGAGCTAATGAATGCATTTCACTCTGAGGACTATGCGGCCAGCGTGAAAGACCTTGACCTTGGGTCAGACACGCCTTCTTTGCAGAGTCTAGGTCTAAGTCTAGGTCTGCTGTGGAACATTAAAGAAGACACATTCACCTTTCAAGTGTCAACCTGTGACAAACCTTGTACCAGGAGAGGAGTCTTGTCCATGGTGAATAGCATCTACGACCCACTGGGATTTATAGCCCCAGTCACCACCCAAGGTAAGATGCCTTTAAGACAGCTTACTACTGACAACATAGAATGGGACACTCCGTTACCTATTGAGAAACAACAAAGATGGGAGAAATGGAAAGGTTCTCTGAATCCACCAGAACAGCTCCAAATTCCACGTTGCTATGCCCCATTCTCGATTTCAGCAGCTAACCAGAGGGAAATCCATATTTTCTCAGACGCATCAGTTGAAGCTATAGCTGCAGTGGCCAATTTGAAGACCTCAGGGGTTAACGGAGTCATACATTGCAATTTTGTTCTAGGCAAGGCAAAGCTTACACCAAACCCTGCGCATACCATACCCAGACTTGAACTTTGTGCAGCCGTGCTAGCAGTGAAAGATAGAGAAGTCTGTCGCAACGAGTGGCCCATGGGTCTTGCAACAAGTGTAATGCCCAGTGATGATGGAAAGGTTCGCAAGGTTGAGATTAAGAAAACCAAAGGAGGTTCAGCTCGGACTTTCTCATGACCAACCACAGAATTGGTACTTCTTCTCTCAAGCGAGTTTCTTATGCAAGAGTACCAGACCGTACGGTACTATGGCGGGGAGAACGCCACTATAACTGTTAACTATGCCACTGTTGAAGCTCCACGGCTATAAACCGTAGACTACAGGATTTTAGCCATCCGTTATTGGACTTCATGTTTCATTGTTTACTTACTGCATACCTTCTGTGTTTTGCAGGTATCTTGTATTTATGGTTTACACTCCAGTATTATTTTCCAATGTTTTCTTCACTTACAGGTTCAAGTTGGACTTTTAGACATTTGGACTTATCTTTATATATATATATATATATATATATATATATATATATATATATATATATATATATATATATATATATATAATAGGCTTTGAAATCTAAAGATTTCAGACGGGGAGTGTCATGTTACATGATATTGTTTTATTATAATGTACTGTTTCTTTAATGTGCATCTTAAGTTTGTCTCTTGGGCCACTCCATAGTTTGCATGATGCTTCAGATTCTCCCCTCCCCCTTTCCTGTTCCAGTGTATTCTATGCTGTACATCTATATGTGACTTGTGATATCTCTCCTACCTGTATGGAAGAATCGTTCTTTTACCTGTTGTAACTGCACATTCTACAGATCATACGACGAATAAACAGCGCCAGATCTTCTTACATGTGAGTTGTGACTGAGTAAACTATCTGGGAAGGTGATTTGGTATGGATAATCTCATCAGGGCAATGAGCGCCATGTGCTCCTGAAAACCACATTCATAGCCTTTGCAGACGTTCCAGAATAGGTTTTGCCTGGTGAAAGGCCATGTGCTTCACAGAGGACTCCATTATTGCCTAAGGGTAAAATATGTCTTGAATCCCTGTATTAGAACACAATAACACTTCATTGGCATACCGTTTGGCTGTTAATCAGTCCCCCACTTATTTCATCCTCCAACCTTCTGTTAAATTTATAAAATCTCATTTAAAAGACTCAATGTCATTTCAACATTTTTTAAACAACTTTAAATGGCAACCTAACTAGATTCTAGTAACCTGTGACGTACAATCTCTCTACACAAAAATCCCCCATCATATAGGATGTCAGGCTATTAGAGAAACCTGACAACAGGTGGAAGAATCCCTAAAAAACAAATCGATTTTATATTGGAAGGCATAAACTTAATTTTTTTTTTCATTTCATTATTTATTATTTTTTAAAAATTTATTACAATAGACAATAAAAGACTTACATTTAAAAATATAAACAAAAGACAATAGAACAATAAATACATTCTGACAGTTCTAGCACTCTAAGATACCACATTTTTTTATTTATTGCCCTTAATTATCAGCTTATTTATAAATTAGACGACATACCAAATTTAGTGTCTTCACTTCGACTTGAAAGAACCTTAAGTAGCTATTCACTGTCTATGACAAACCATGTAAACATAAAAACAAACAAACATAAAGTCATACTGTGCCGAGATCTATAAATCCTGACAGATAGTGCCTTACTATAGGGCTTGATATTTTCCCCTTTTCTTTTCCCTTTTCTGCTACTTTCTCTCTTTTCTTCTCCCTTTTTAAAAAAATAACATTTACGCTATAAATAGCCAAAAGACGGCTTTATATAGAGATGCAAAATATAGAAACATTACAACCTTATGAATATATCAACAGTGTTAGCTCTCTAAAATGTAAAATTATTAAGCCATTTTTCTAATCTCTCTCTATATTCCTTAGTTATTTGTCATACTAAGTTTATCATCTTTGATGTTTTATTATTATTCACTACTTAAAAATTTAAATCTTCGCCAGATCCTACCTGCCTTAGTGACCCATACTCACGGGCCCACAAGCTAGGCCTGAACTCTCCTCATTCTAAACAGGCCCATACTGTATTTCTTGGTAGGAATAATGCCCAGTAGAGGTAACGAGATTACACACACGACGCTTCGCTTATTTAAATAATAATTTTTACTAGCATATGTTTACTCATAATAACGTTACCAAGCTAACTTATCGCTACGATAAACAACAGGGGGTACCCGGGCATTAGCAAGTACGCACCCGCTAAGTTTATGCTATATTGTCTCAATTCATTTTTATTTTTATTGTTTACTCTTTGCATGTCTAGGCTCGCAACCGTACTACTGGATTTTGCTATATCGAAGCCTAATGAGTATAGCCTCACTAGCTAGTACCTACCCACCTTAACCCTAGCAACGGTCAACTCTTGTTGTATTACCTTTTTAAAAAATGTGCATATCAGACAGGAAAGCCTATAAGTGTTATGTCAATATACAATCTACGTTTTATCTCAACAAAACTTAAAATTTGTGCCGTATATTCCTATGCCATGTTTGAAATATTGTATGTTAACGCTTACGACTGCTATTGTGGCCAAGTAAGCCTATTGTAATACCTTGCACAACAAAAATAAAGAATTAAAAAAAAAAAAAAAAATTTAAATCTTCTATATTGACAGTCAAAATGTTGAAAGGTATATCCGTAATAATTTTATCCAGTATCTTAAGTCTCTTTTTCCAATTTTTCCACTGCAATAATAAATTATCCATAATTAGGCCTATGTTTATGTTATTTCTCTTTTGTAGACTCCAAAATATAGCTAATAAGTCTGGAGATCCCAGTCTTGTAGGCTCTATTTTTGCCCAGGCTTCCTCTGCGGAGCTCTCCTTTAACAATATAATTAAATGAGCCAATGCGCATGTCTCATATGTCTCTCTAGAATATCTGGGACCCCCAAGCCACCCTTTTTGGAATTCATATTTAGTATTTTTTTATTCACCCCCGCTTTTTTTTTCCAGCCATATAAACTTCTCAAAAGCTGTGTGTATCATTGAAAGCCATGGTTTTGGAATTTAAAGAGGTATCATGCGGAATATATAGCTCCATTTGGGCATTAAGTATGATTTTACAACATTTATTCTCCCAATCCATGATATCTCTGCAGTTCTTAAGTCTTTAAGTTGTTTATTTATTTGTTTCATCATAGGGAGAATATTGTTCTCTATGATTTTATTTGGGTTACTTGTTATTTTAATACCTAAATATTGCAAATGTTTCTTAGCCCAAGCAAAGTCATATTTATTCCCAATCTTCCCTCTATCTTCCTTACTTAGATTTTTTGCTAATATAGTTGTTTTATCTACATTCAACTTGAGATTGGAGTAATTTCCAAATTCAGTTATAACTTTCATCAATTCATCCAATGATGGTACAGGATCTGTAATGGAGATTAGGACATCGTCCGCAGTGATAATGTGTAGTCTTCTTGACCTATTCTGACTCCTTTAATCTTTAGGTTTTCCCTAATTTCACAGGCTTGAGGTTCGATATATAACAAATAAAGCAGCGGCGAGAGAGGGCATGCCTGTCTCGTCCCGTTGCTTATTTTAAACCAGTCAGATATTATACCTCTCCCTATAGTTCTAGCCTTTGGGTAGGAATATAAGGCCATTACAGCATTCATTAGCCATCCACCAAAACCAAAAGCCTTCATAGATGCTAACAGGAAGTCCCACCTGACCCTATCAAAGGCCTTCTCTGCGTCCAATGACAGGGCAAGAAATGGGACTCCTGAGTCGTTATTGCTGTCTAGAATATCGATTATTTTTCTCACACTATTGCGTGAGAGTCTACCTTTTATGAAACCGACCTGATCTTTATGAATTAAGTAAGGTAAGACGGTTTGCATCCTTTTAGCTAGGATGCTAGCATATATCTTTATATCCGAATTTAGCAGAGAAATAGGTCTATAACTTCTTACTTGATCTGGTGGTTTATCTGGCTTATGTATAGGGATAATATTTGCATATAGCATTTCCTCCGGGATGACCTTTTCCTCCACAATTTTATTAAATAAATTTTTAAATGGACCACCAATTCTTCCTTAAATTGCTTATAGAATATATTAGGATAGCCATCCGGGCCTGGAGTTTTATTCTTTTTAAACGTGTCTATTGCCTCCCTAATCTCTAATTCAGTGAAAGGTTTGTTGATACTATTAACCTGTTCTGCTGATAGCTGCTTCATCTTTTTATTTTTAAAATATGTTTCTGGATTGTTAAGTTGGTTAGGCAAGTTATATAGCTCTTGATAAAAAGAGTTAAGTGCTTTACCAACTTTTTCAGGGGTTAGTTGTGGCCCTTCCTCAGTTATAATTTTCTGTATCATCGTGGCCATTCTATATCCTTTAACTTATTTATTTATTTATTTGTAAGCATTTTATTTGCCCTCTGTAATACCATTTTATTCTTAAGCGTTCCAATTTTTTGGAAGTTTGCTGCCATAGAATTTCATTAATATTATCTTTAATTTTATCTATTTTCTCACTCATTTGTTTGGAGGGATTATCTTTATTAAGCCTTGTTAAAGCATTTAAAGAAATATATAGGTCTGTCAAGGAGGAACTTCTACTCTTATTTCTTATTGAACCCATTTTGATAAAGTGCCCTCTCAGGACTGCCTTATAGGTGCACCATACTATTACATCTGATGTACCTTTATTTTGGTTATCTTCAAAGAAACATTTTGTTAATTCTTTTACTTTCTCTATTTTTTGAGGATTTTTTAATAAGAGATCATTTAGCCTCCAACTGTTCCTTATTTTATTATCTGGGCTTATATTAAGGTCTAATATAACCGAGTTATGGTCTGACCAAGTGACTTCCTGAATTAGAACCTTCTTTATCTTAAGTGATATCTCTACTGTACCCAAGAATAGATCTAACCTTGAATATGTATAATGAACTTTTGAAAAGCAAGTAAAGTCCTTTTCTTGGGGGTGGTAGATTCTCCATATATCTAACTAACCATGTAGTTAGTTAATTTTAACTAACTACTACTTTTGTTTTTTTAAACTCCTTTTATCTTCAGAAGAGAGGCACAGCCAGGTTTGCCCCTAGTTATACCAACTTACGTAGGAATTACTCCCAATTAGAAGATTTTAATCAACAAGCTGACTTTTTAAAGCACAAATTAATTGAAAATACTACTTATCTTCTGACTTAAACAAAACAATTGATACCATTAAGAAAAGAGAAAGAAATTAACTTTTAACATACAAAACCAAATGCACTAAATACACTTGGCCCTTCCAGTCATTATTAATTTCAATAATAAAAGCAGATATGTAAAAAAAATTATAAAAAAACACTGGCACCTATTAAGACAAGACGAGACCCTTATGCAAATTATACCTGAAAAACCAAACATAATATTCAAAGGCATGGGCATCCGCAGGAATTTTTCCAGGGGGGGCATAGTTGTAATGACATCCATGTTTGGCCCTTTTTTGACAGTGTCATGAAGGGGAGGAGAATAGTCAATATCACATAAAGCCAGGATGAATAGCGTTTTCACAACTATGGTCTCAGGAATACAAGTTTATTTTCCTGACACTATAGTGTTCCTTTAATCAAATCTGGTAATCATAACAACTTCATCTAAATGAAAATGCTATGATGCCAGCAGGCCCCTTCCTTTAAGGGGTGAAACCGCTCTCAAATTATTTAACCCCAAAGGCTTCCTCCAGCTCCAGATCTCCAGGTTGCTCAGTGGTTTTCGGCTTCTGAAACGGAGTATCAGGAAGTGAAGATTGATGTCAGGCATGGGTGCCGCTGATTGGCTAGAGTGGTCAGCTGACGCTCTAAGTCAATCGCTAGTTCCCGATTCAATTTTTTTTAATGTTTTTATTAATGGAGAGCTACTGATTGGCTTAGAGTGCTAGCTGAACGGTGTGGCCAATCAGCGGCACCTGTACCCAGCGCCACTCTGTGCTTCCTGACACTCAGTAAATAAAAGTGAACACATTAACACTGATATGTTTTTTACCTGGGGAGATGAGAAGGTCCAAAGTTTCCTGCCAGGCCAAGGTACCAAAGCCTTATGATGTGGTGTCCAGAATGAAGTGGAGGGATCACTTCACTTGTCCTTCCTGCTCCAATCTCATTTTCTTCTCCTTCATTTGACACAGTCTTCTTTTTCTTCTGACACAGTCTTCTCTCCTCCTTGGCACCTTCTGCTCCTTTACCTTTCTGCTATTTTTCTGCCTATTTTGCACCCTTCTGCTCCTTTCTCTTTCTGATCCCTTTCTGCTCCTTGCAGACCCTTCCTGCTCCTTGCTGCCCCTTTCTGCACCCTCCTGCTTCTTGCAGATCCTTCCTGCTCCTTGCTGCTCATTTCTGTTCCTTTTCCTACTTTACCTTTGTGCTCCTTCTGCCCCTTCCAGATAATTGTTGACCCTTTCTGCTCCTTGATTTCCCTCCCTACTCATTGCAGACCCTTCCTCCTTCTTGCTGCCCCTTCCAGCTTCTTTCTGCCCCTTCCAGCTTCTTGCAGCTCCTTCCAGCTCCTTGTTGACCCTTTCTGTTCCATGTAGACCCTTTCTGTTCATTGTAGACCCTTTCTGTTCCTTCTCCTACTTTACCTTTGTGCTCCTTCTGATTCTTTCTGCCCCTTCCAGCTCCTTGCTGCCCCTTCTTTCTCCTTGCTGCCCCTTCCTGCTCCTTTCACACCCCTCCTGCCCCTTGCAGATCCCTCCTGCCCCTTGCAGACCCCTCCTGCCCCTTGCAGATCCCTTCTGTTCCCTGCTGACCCCTCCTGCTCCTTGCTGCTCCTTCTACTTCACCCTCCTGCTCCTTGCAAACATTGCCTAACCCTTCCTGCTTCTTGCTGCCGCTTCTTGCTCCTTCATATTCCTTGCTGACCTCTCCTGCCCCTTGCAGAACCTTTCTGCTCATTTCTAGTCCTTCTACTTTACCTTCTTACCTTTCTGTAGGCTGTCTCCCCCATCCCTCACTTACCTAATCTGTAGGCTGCCCCCCATCCCTCACTTACCTGATCTGTAGGCTGCCGCCCATCCCTCACTTACCTGGTCTGTAGGCTGCCCCCCATCCCTCACTTATCTGATCTGTAGGCTGCCCCCCATGTCTCACTTACCTGATCTGTAGGCTGCCCCCCCATGTCTCACTTACCTGATCTGTAGGCTGCACCCCCATGTCTCACTTACCTGATCTGTAGGCTGCCCCCCATCCCTCACTTACCTGATCTGTAGGCTACCCCCCCATCCCTCACTTACCTGATCTGTAGGCTGCCCCCCATCCCTCACTTACCTGATCTGTAGGCTACCCCCATCCCTCACTTATCTGATCTGTAGGCTACTCCCATTCCTCACTTATCTGATCTGTAGGCTGCCCCCCCCATGTCTCACTTACCTGATCTGTAGGCTACCCTCCCCCCTCCTCACCTGATCTGTAGTTTGCCCCCCATGCCTCACTTACCTGATCTGTAAGATGTCTCTGCTGGCTGTACTCGGTGCTGCAGTCAGGAGAAAGAAGCAGGGATAAGCTGTATCTTCCTATCCCTGCCTTTCTCCATTCACAGTGCCACCTACTGGCCAGCGCCGGTATTGCAGTGTATTCTCACACTGAAACTAAAAATAGCAGCACATGCTGGAAAATCCAGGGGGGGGGGGAGGGGGGGCAAGTGCCCCCCCTGACGACGCCCATGTTCAGAGGAGCTCCTAACTTCAAATCTATTTTAACCTCCAATTAAGAAATTAAGAAAAAAATTCTCAACTTTTTTTACCTGAAGCCAAAGGTTTTAACAAATGTAAAGTCTGTAAAAGTACTGATCCCGAAATAAATTAGGGGAGTATTTACTAAACTTGGTTTCATACATGCTATAATATAATAAAATAATAATAGAAATATAGATACTAATAGTAAATCATGCTTATTAAAATACATATAAAGCAATAGATAGTACATAAACAAGTGTGTATATCATTATCAAATAGATGTCAGATCAAATACTACATTTATTTAAAACATACTGATTTAGTGAGCTGAAATTGTATCGAAACATTGTAACTAAACAAGTATATATTGAGAAAACATTGTTATTAAGTGAGCCAGTATTGTATCAGAATGTTGTGTAAGAGAGTGGTTTACATACAAAAAAAGGGAATTTTCCCACGTTCTGTAATTTGACTCATAACTCTCTGATTGGTTACTTTCAAACCACCAATCAGAGTGTTGTAATGAGTCAAATTACACAGAGTGGGAAAATTCCAAAGAACTTTCCCACGCTGTGTAAAATGACACAGAGAACTCTGATTGGCTGGATTTCAAGCTAACCAATCAGAGTGCTGTGACAGGTAAATGTAGAGACTTACTTGTCAGTCTCTTCATTTACCTGTCAGAGCACTCTGATTGGATGGCTTAAACCAACCAACCAGAGTGCTCTGAGACTAATTGTAGGGCGGGGCAAGGCTTTATAAGCCTTCCCCTGCCCTGCAGAGCTCAGTCTGCGCGGAGCCCTCCATGGGTGAAGATGGCTAAAAAAAAATTACACTCAGGTTTTTTTTTTTTTTTTTAAAGTGCGTCGGTTATTATGGATTTTTATGTGGCCTTTCTTGGGGCTGAAAAAATAAGATTTTAGAAGAAAGAAGACATCAAATGGTTAGTTTTATTTTCATTTTTTTTTTACAGGCATCTAGTTAAAGGTCCCCCCTCATTATTTTTAGGGTGAAGGGGGCAGGTAGGGGTTATTTTTTGGTGGGGAGGGGGTGACTAGGGGTTTGGGGACTGCCAGTCACCTGGGGGGGTTACATTTTTATTTAGGTCCCCCACCTGCCGCTCCCCCCCTTATTGGTATTTAGGGCCCCCACCCACCGCTCAGGGGTGGGGGCCAGGGGGAGGACAATAGGTCCCCCCCTTATAGGTCCCCCTTTATTCTTCTTTAGGGCCCCCACCCGCCGCTCAGGGGTGGGGGCCAGGGGGAGGACAATAGGTCCCCCCTTGTTGATATTTAGGGCCCCCACCCGCCGCTCAGGGCTGGAGGCTGGGGAGGAGGACAATAGGTCCCCCCTTATTGGTATTTAGGGCCCCCACCCACCGCTCAGGGGTGGGGGGTGGGGGGAGGACAATAGGTCTCCCCTTATAGGTCCCCCCCTTACTCTTCTTTAGGGCCCCCACCCGCCGCTCAGGGGTGGGGGCAGGGGGGAGGACAATAGTTCCCCCTCTTATTGGTATTTATGGCCCCCACCCACCGCTCAGGGGTGGGGGCCAGGGGGATGACAATAGATCCCCCCCTTATTCTAAGGACTTATTCTAAATTAAAGCGGCTCTGTAACTGTTTGGGGTCTAGTTTGCAAAGACTCCAACTGTGACTCCTCCACTGGCAACGGTGACTCCTCCACTCACCTGAACCTGTTACTTGTAGCTGCTATCTTCTCCCTGACAGTCCTCTTCAGCTCCTGGTGCTCAAGCGCATGCATGAGAGTACAACACTCAGATCTATGTAGGATCCAGCAAGACGACCAGATCTTCTATAGACAGGACCTTTTTTCCCCTTGGTCGTCACTGATAATGGTTGAGGGCTTGACAAGGCTTGACAAAAGCTAGCTCTCTGCATTTTGTCAAGCATAGGGAAAAAACTATAACAAAGAAGTCTCTATTTTCAATTAGTATGTATTTTGCCTGGGTTGGCATCTCAGTGTATGGAGCTATGTATTGTATGGAGCTATGCAAGTGTTAGTATATAATCCAGGAAAGTATTTAGTGTCTCAATTACACCACTCTTCACTTTCCCATTGTGAACATTACCTTATTATCATTAGCTCTGTATTTTTATCTAGCAGTCTGCCTGGTCCACATGACCTTCACAGATGATTTCTACAAGATGAAAAATCCTTAGATAAATAAATCACCATCAACTACAATATTTTGTATGCTGAGGTTTCTTGGCATTTCAAAGCCAGCCCCACATCACTAGCCCTGCAGGTGTCTATTTACAAAACAGTGAATGTTCGTGAGGTGAGGCCCAAAATATAGGACAAAAAGGCCAAGCTTAAACATTTTGCCTAGCAGTGTAGAACAGAGAAATATTTTGACATCTTGAGGACCTGGTTGTCCCATTTATCAGGTTTTGGTGAAGCTGTGTCTCTGGACATTAGCAAGTACCTTGAATTCAGGCATGGTTGGTGTAGGTGTTTTTTTCCCTTGTGGTCCCCCCTCCCTACTCACAACACCCTCTGTTATTTCCTTTCTTCTTCTTTGTCCTACTTACTCCTCTGCTTCTGTCCTTTATTCTCATTCAACTTCTCCCTCTTTTTTCCTTCTTTTTCATAGGCCCATCTGGTGAGGCTGAGTGATTAGTGGGCATGTTGGTTTGTACATTGAGTGGAATATTCTTTTGGAGATACTGTAAATGCTATAATCTATTATTACTGATGCCTCCCCAATGTAAGTGGGAGGCGAATGTGCTATTTAGAGAACACTACTTCTCATGACCGGTGTATAGTCGCCATATGGGCAGTCGGAATCCAGGACAACCAACCCACATACCTTACCCAATAATGCACTGACACTAGAGATATATGGGAAAAATTGTCCACAGCTTTATTAACAATTTCAACTAATAACCATTATAATAATAATATCATAATATAACATAACCAAATAATTTAACATGTAAACATGGGTCATTGCCCCCCATACTCTGCCCTTGCACCCGTATCCTTCTGTCCATATAAAAGGCAATGACCCCAATATAAATAACACGTATATACAAATACATAACATATCAAATTATTCCAACATGAACCAATTTAAAGTGCCAAACCATTAATTAACCACGGCAGGGGTATACCCGGATACCCCTACCCCACCAGGTTCTGAGCCACCGACAGGACTCGAAACCTACCAACCACCAATGTCCACCATTTTCCAATTCCATCCGGTTCCTCCTGGGGAGCCTATTTCTTCTCCTTCAGCTCCCCATCCCGCCACTAGCTCAGACCTTGACCCCTTAAGCCGTCTGAGCTCCGCCACCCCGAAGAAAAAGTACTTTCTGCATCCCCTCCTGCCAACCCAGGTTCAGCAGATCCCAGCCCACAGCCGAGAGATGAACACCGTCTGGGTGGTAGTAGCCTAGCAGCCCCTCCTCCAACTCACTGTGCCGCACCACTACCCCCCCAACTTCCGAATAAAGCTCGCCATCAAGCTGTTCACTTTCTTCCTGCACCTATCGATGGCCCCTGGGTCCCGAGCGTGGCGCCACCGCCGCCTCGGGACCATCTCCGACCAGACCAGCATCACCTCCGGAAGCAGGTCCCTCAACTTGTTGAGGTCCTGTTTCATCCATTTTACCAGTCGACGCTGCGGCGTCAGACCCAAGTCGTTGCCCCCGGCATGTATGACCAGCAGATTGGGCCTCCGCCCACCAGCCACCATCCTGAACACGGCCCCGCAGACATCCCCCCAGGAACCTCCCCGGTACCCAAACCATCGCACTAACAGGTGTTCCCTCGGAAAGCCCAGCTGCTGGCCTTGAGCTCGAGCTGCGGCCCTCCTTTCAGCCCCAACGACAAAAGAGTGTCCCACGATCCATGCGACCCGGCCTGGGGAAGAAATAAACAGACTGTCAGACAACCCCGTCCCCATCCGGGACCCCAAATCTCAATCCAATAAACCCAAGCGAACATAAGATCGGAACCTCACCGACTCCCACCTCCCAATCCGCTTCACTAAATCGTCTCCAAACCCCAAACGTGTGGCCTCCGTGGCCGCCCCGATACGGAAGGAATGTGTCCCAAACCTGTCCGCCTGCAGACCCAGCTTACCCAGGCCCGACCGAAAGACTTTGGTAAATTGGAACCGGGACAGTGAAGACCCGTCCGCGTGTACCAACAATGAGCCCCCCCCGCGGGCCTCTTAGCCAAGTACCCCGCCACTGCGGCTAGCGGGCATAGCGCGGAGCCCGGCAGGGCCCCCACCGTCACGTCCCGGCCTTTTCCCAAGACGTCCGTCTTGGACCTGGCCAGGTGCACCACCAACTTGTTCTCCAGTACCCGGATGCCTGAAAACTGCAACCCCCGGGAACCACTCGGTTGGTGCTCACCAACTCCCCCACCCGGAAGGCCCCGAAAAAAGGCCAGGAGGAAAGCGGCCTGGAACAGGGAAACCTCAAACCCGTTGAAACAAATCTCCGGCAGGACCCGTATTAGGTCCCCAAGCACCCGCACCGACACCGGGCGCCTGGTATCAGGAGATCTCCGGCCCTTCCGGTACCCTTTGAGCGCTTGCCTAATAACGAAGGACTTGGTCAGATCCTCCTGAACGCCAGAACGCCATTGCCGCCATGGCCCTATCCACCACCGCGGGAGACGCTTCCTTCGCTAGTAGCCGAAAGGCAAACCACAAGAAGGCGTCCAAGCGCGACTCTCTCACCCACACCTGATCCAGCCCTCGTAGCGACTGTTCCCAGGATTTCCAAACCTTATCGTAGGCGGCCCAAGTGGCCGGCGCCAGCGAAGCTTTCACTAATCCCCCAAGCAAGACGCTCCTAGATTCCACATCTCGTCTGGGCACGTCTGGCCCACTTCCAGCGCTTCCGGGGCCGCCATCCGGAATCGGGACCACTGAAAACGAGACAGAGCGTCAGCCACCTCATTCAAATACCCCGGCACATGGCGCGCGCGAAAGACTACGTTTAGTGACATACACATTAACACAAGACGCCGCAGCAGCCGAACCACCGGTTTCGACGCTGCGGACTGGTTATTGACCGCGTGCACCACGGACATGTTGTCCGAGAAGAAGATCACCTTACGATCTCGCAGCCCCTCTCCCCACAGCGCCATGGCGACGACCAGCGGGAAGAGTTCCAAGAAAGCCAGATTACGCATGAGGGGGCTCGACCTCCATGCCTCAGGCCATTGCTCCGCACACCACCGACCCGCAAAATAGGCCCCAAAGCCAACGCTACCCGACGCGTCGGTAAACAATTCCAACTCTGACGCCGATACACCCTCCTGCCGAAAAAACACTGTCCCATTAAAGTCCCGCAGGAAGGTGTCCCACACCGCCAGGTCGGCCCGCATGGCCATTGACACCCGGATGAAATGATGTGGGGAGCGCACCCCGGCCGTCGCGGCCGATAGGCTGCGGCTAAACACCTGACCCATCGGGATCACCCGGCATGCAAAATTGAGCATTCCCACCAGAGATTGCAGCTGCCGCAGGGTCACCTTGCGAGCCCGCGCCACCGCAGCCACCACGCCCCGTAAACCTTCCAACTTCGCAGCCGGCAGCCGACATTCCCCGAGCCTCGAATCTATCTCAAGACCCAGGAAACTAAGGCAAGCTGCCGGGCCCTCCGTCTTTTCCCTTGCCAGCGGTACACCAAAATGACCCGCCACCCATTCGACCGTTCTGAGCATGTGCAGGCACGCCGGGGAGTCCGCCGGCCCTACGCAGAGAAAGTCATCCAGGTAGTGCACCAATGCACCGTTACCCGACTCAACCCGCACTACCCATTTGAGAAAAGAACTGAATTTCTCAAAGTAAGCACAGGAGATGGAACACCCCATTGGAAGACATAGGTCCACGTAATAACCCCCTTCAAAGAAACACCCCAACAGGTGATGACAAACCGGGTGGACCGGAAGAAGCCGAAATGCGGCTTCAATGTCCACCTTAGCCATCAGTGCCCCACGCCCGGCTCTCCTTACCAGGTTGACCGCCCGGTCGAATGATGCATAAGAGACCGAGCACAGTTCCCTGTCGATGTCGTCATTCACCGACGCTCCTTTCGGATAGGAAAGGTGGTGAATGAGCCTAAACTTCCCCGGCTCCTTCTTGGGCACCACCCCTAAGGGGGAAACCCTGAGACCCTCCAACGGCGGTGCCGGGAACGGTCCCGCCATCCTACCTAACCGTACCTCCTTCATCAGTTTCTCCCGCACCACCCCCGGAAACTCCGCCACCGACTTTAGGTTGCGCAGTCCCCCCGTCCCCACCCTGTCCCGGAACGGGATGAAGAACCCGTGCTCGAAACCGTCCCTGAGCACCGTGGCATCCGCCCTGTTACCGTAGCGGCTTAGCCACGGCCCCATCGCGTCGAGCTTCACCGGAGTGAAGCCCCGAGGCAGGGGACGCCCCCCCCCACCGGCCGTAGTGGGGACTCCGGCGTTCCCTGACTTCCCCTTCTTAAAGCATCGGTGGAGCCCGTGGGCGCCGCCACAGCCCGAACACTCGTGTTTGAAGCGGCAGGTCGCCCCCCATTTACACTGGCCCTCATTGTAGAGCCAGCAGAAGCCCTTTTGCAAGGCGGCCGACGAGGCGGACTGCCCTTTTCCGCCGGCCGTTTGCTGAAAGGGCTGCGCTTTTTGCGCCCTCATGAGTTTCATCCATATAGGCAGGTCCATTTGGTCCCACCTCATACCCGGATTTGCCGCCAGTCTCTGCCGAAACTGCTCGTCGTACCGCCACCATGCCAATCCGCCATAGGTGCGGTACGCTTCCCAGATCCCATCCAGGTAGCAAAATAAGGATGAGCATAAACTGGGGGATTTCTCGCCCAATACACTGGCCAGCACGCAAAACGCCCGTAACCAGTTCCCAAAGGATTTTGGTATCTTCCGATACCGTTTCCTTTTCTCCTCCTTCTTTTCATCTTTTTTATCTTCCTCTTTGAGGTCGATAAATTCCTCTAGAGGGAGGAGGGAAAAGATCTCGCAGAATTCACCCTTCCAGATCTTTTCCTTCAACTCCGATTTGAGGTGCACCCCCAGTGGACCCGCAAACGACACGTAGGCGGGTTGCCGGGCCGCCTCGGAGACCCCACCTCCGATCAACTCAGCCCGCTCGCTCACCGCGACCGACGATCCAGCCACCTCCCCCACGTCCGCACCCGAACCGGTCCCGGCAGCCACCCCGGCCCCCGAACCCGCGACCACAGCCCCTTGCGCCCACACCTGACCTACTTTCCCACCCGTACCACCCCCCGCTCCCAGTGAGTGGAGAAGTGTTTGTAGTGTGTTAACTAACGTGCAGGAGTGTAAAGATTCACAGGACTCACCGGCCAAGCCCCTCGTTCCGGGATCCCTTGGGGCTGCAGTGTCCACCGCCATTGGACCAGGATGAGCGACATCCGCCGATGCCCCGCCGACCGGGGAGCCAACCCGGTGCCTCGCCAACACTGAGGAGGAGCGGCTCCGAGACCTGCAACGAGGAGAAGAAGTCCTGGGAAGGGTGAACTGTCCGTGCGCCACCCTCCCGTCCTGCCCCAGGGAGCGCCTGCTGGACACCAAAGCCTCCCGCTGCCTAGTTCTCCTGCCGCGCGCCTTACGGGCCCGGGCAGCCCCGCCGCGGGGACTACGACTCCTACGGTCCATACCTGATGACTGCCCCCGTTTGCCTCGCCTGGGAGCTCCACCCCTGCCCCCACTTGAGCTATCTGAAGTGGACCGCCTGACCCGTGGCCTACCCCCCGCCCCCGCGGACCCCCTAGCCCTAACGGGAGAAATACTACCCCCGCTAGACTCCGGATCACCCCTCAGACCATGCCCCCCTAACTGCCCACTGCTACAGGACGAACTCCTCCCGTGGCCAACGGACCCACCCCGACCCAGCGCCCCTGCCCTATAAGTTGACCTACCCACCCCATGCGAACCCGGCAGACTGTGACTTACTGGCCCATCCCCCACTCCCAAAGAGGACCCCCCCTACCCTGCAACCCCTCACTCATCCCGTTTACGTGCTCCTGAGTGGTCTGCCCAGCCACCTGTCCCCTTAAATTGCCTAGGGCCTTACCACTCCCACCCCCCCCTTCTACAACCCCAGTAGGCCCCCGACTACCCCCTCTCCCCTCCACCCGCCTATGGCTCCCCTGCTGGGCACCCCCTTTATCGTGCCCTCCGAGAGGGCCCCTGCCGGAGTCCCCTGTACTCGTCTGCATGTCCAGGGGTCCAGTGTGCGACGGCCCCGCTCCGCTACCGACATCCACGGCTCCCGTCAGAGGGGGCGCCCTCCTGGGCCGCGAGCCCACGCCTCCATGCACTCCGGGGGACCGCCCGACCTCCGCCACAGTCCCCGCTCCAGGCGCGGCCTCACCTAACGAGGGAGCCGCACCAGCACCAGTCCTGGCGGCCGCCCGCCGCGTGGTGGCAATCCGAGGTTCCGGCAGCGCGCAGGGAGGCCGAGCCTCGACCATGCGGCCGCCGGACCTGCTGCAGCTAGCCTTGGAGCCCCCGTCAGGGGCGACGATCCTCCCGGGCCCCCGCGGCGCGCCGGGAGGCAGCGCCTCGACCATGCGGCCGCCGGTCCTGCCGCGGCCCAATACAGCCGCTCCGCTGGTCCCAGGGGTGTCTTCACCGGGCCCAGCGCCCGGGCTCAGCCTCCTCGGTGGCCTCCTGGCCCGCACAGGACGTCCTCTCTCCGGATCCGCCACCAACGCCAGGGCCGGTCCAAGTTGGGCCCGCAACCAATTCGCTCCCTGGTTCTGGGCCGCCGACCGGATCCCCGCCAGCAGTCTCTCCACCTCGTCCATGGCCCTGCAGAAGGAGAAAAAGAGAAAACCCCACCAGGCCAAATCTATGAGCACAGGAGTGCACACAAACTTAGCCAGGTAGGAATTAAAAGTGACTGCTCTAAAATGGCTGCCTATTTAAATAGACAGCCCACTTACCCATAACTCCATTACTATCTTCCTTCCTCCTAAGCCCGCCTCCTAACCCCTGTCAAGGCCCTTTTCCGCTAAGCTGTGCTTTTGCTCCATGGGGCTACATTTGTGCTCACCATCTTTCTATGGTTTTCTCTAGTAATATATATTTTTTTTTCATGTTGTTTTGAACTAAACATTAAAATAAAAAGTTGTCTAACAAAATATTTATTCACTTTTTAATTACTTCCTCTTTAGTTTTTCTCCTCAAGATTATACAATACATAAAATTTGTTTCTAAACAGGACACAGTCAAGAAGAGAACTGAGATTAAATGCACTGAACACATTTAATGGAAGCATTTGTCTAAAATCTGCTTAAAATAAGGCGCACGCTAAACATTAAAATAAAAAGTTGTCTAACAAAATATTTATTCACTTTTTAATTACCGTACTTCCTCTTTAGTTTTTCTCCTCGAGATTATACAATACATAAAATTTGTTTCTAAACAGGACACAGTCAAGAAGAGAACTGAGATTAAATGCACTGAACACATTTAATGGAAGCATTTGTCTAAAATCTGCTTAAAATAAGGCGCACTGCTTGATATAAACCAAGAGGAAGATAGAAATTGTCATACTGATTGCTCTGTTTGATATATATGCTAATCAATATGACTCCACAAGTGGCAGAGTAGAAATGAAAGGTAGGTAACCAATTATCTACAGCCCGGGATCACAGAGACACAATCTGAGCGTAGAGCGTGATACAATTTTCTGATGGGATTAAAACTTCATGCACCCTTGTCAAAAGAAAATATCCATGTTCCTATGACATTTAACAAACAGTTGCACACTTTTTTTTAAATTCACAAATGAGAGAGCTTGTTTGCTTATGAAATGTATGTGCCGCTAATTTATTGAAAATCTTTCCTATTTTACATGTGCAATTGATACTTTATGTTTAGCATTTTATTTAATTAGTGAGGCACTTTTCCTTAAAGGAATAGTCAAAGCACCATAACCACTCCAGATTATTGTATTCAGAAAATGCACATTTTGCTCATGTTGTTCAAGTCAGTCTCCTCCACTTACAGGAGCTGTATTCAAAACATTCACACAAGACACAGTTAATTGCTTGGCTCAGCAAAAGTTCCAAAATCTGATGGTAATCTAAATGCTCTCTTGCAGGAAAGATCAATTAACAAGTGCAGGAAGATCAATTAACAAGATGGGGTGAATACGTTACTGGCATATTAGGAACACTACGCTGTAATTGGTATTACAGAAACTGGCAGGACGTTAGGCCAGACTGGGTCATTAATTTAATTAAAAGGTTAAATGTTTAGAAAGGATTGAGGAAATAGGTGTAGCGTTACTCACCTTTCCCAGGGGCCGGCCGCGGTCCTCTCTTCAAGCCGCGCGCGGTCCTGCGGCTGCACGAGCCGCGCGCGGCTCATCCGACGCTTGAGACAGGAAGGCGGGCAGTGACCGCGAGATGCGGTCACATGTCCCGCCTGAATCTAAGAGCGCGCCGCGAGTCTCGGGCGCCCTCTTAAAGAGACAGTGGGAGCCTAAATTGCCAAAAGGCTCCCATTGGCCCCTGTCATCCCACACACCCCATACACTTACCTTTTGGGGGTGTGGAAGTGACAGGAGCCAATCACATTAGTTTTGAACCTATTTATACTTACCCTTTTCCCTTAGTTCCTTGCCCTATCGTGGTTTCTGCTCAGTTCCCTTTAGCGCTTGTTGTGTTCAGTTGTGTTCCTCCGTACTTGACCTTGGCTTTGTATTCTGACTTCGTTTTCACTTTATCCTTGTCTGTTCTGTTTGCCGGCTTGCTGTTTCCTGTGTACCAGACCCCGGCTTGTCCTCGTTTACGCTGTCTCTTTGTGCCCTTGACCTCGGATTGTTCCTGACTCTGTACTTCTCCTATATACGTCGAGTCCGGCCATTCTAAGGTCCGGTAGACGTATCTCTCCTCTGTTCTGCCTTCTGTTTAGCTGGATCCTGCGTGTAGGGGTATATTCTCGTTACAATAGGAAATGGGCAGATGCATGTCCTTATATCAAACTTAATTTAAGCCTGTTTGAGCAAATATTAATGATATTGTTGAAAAGTGACCAAAATGTGTCATATGGGATCATTTAAAAAAAGTATAGGTACCATATCCACACTAAAGTGTTGTTTAGTAGTTGTGTTGCGAGGAGTCCCCTGACATGGTCCCACGGTAAGTTGAATACATTTTTCTAACAGTTTAACTCTTACTTGGGTCTCCAAGAACTTCTAAATGTGCACTACCACAAGCACTGGAGATTCTAGGGGACCCAGCTAAGTGTAAAGCCCTTAATGATTAACAACAAACGCTGGAAGAAGGCTATACTTGCCGAAACGCGTTTACCGTTTATGCACTTTATATTTATTTCTGTTTGGGTTACGAATAGGTGGTAAGTGTAACCATTTGTGTATTTTTTTCACTACCATTCTATTTAAAGTACCCAATTTTATATATATTGTTCACTTGCTTTTATACTTAATAAATTGAATTTCCATCACAAACTTGATGTCCAGTTACCCATCAATACAACAGCATGCATTTATGTTTAGACTGCGTAGTGTTGTTACACTATGCTGTAGGCAAGACATAGCAAAGATACTTGTTTTTATTGCATCATAGCCTACACAAGAATAGCACAACCTGCAGACACATCACTCACGACCCAGCTACTGTTATATTGCAAATCATAATGCCACACTACAACAACACTAGCAAAGCCAACCTAGCACCATTAAGCGTTGATCACATTACTATATTATTTTAACGATTTCACTGTTGAGCCAAGCCTGTTATAACTATATAAAAATGTGCAATGTCTCATGCCACTATCAAACTTATGTGCATCTTCAAACACGCTGTTGTGGCGTATGTCAATAATATGTAATAAATAGTGATGTACCGAACTGTTCGCCAGCGAATAGTTCCCGGCGAACATAGCGTGTTCGCGTTCGCCACAGCGGGCGAACACATGCACGGTTCGATCCGCCCCCTATTCGTCATCATTGACTAAACTTTGACCCTGTGCCTCACAGTCAGCAGACACATTCCAGCCAATCAGCAGCAGCTACTTTTTTCACTGTTATAGATTGAATAGCAGTTACTTGTCTGCAAGCGGGTGTCAGGCCTACAGCGTGTACTCTGCCAACCTCTGCAAGTGCACATTGCCACTCATATCTGGTGTCACAATAGCGTGCATTTAAAACCAAAAAACTTTTTCACTGTTATAGATTGAATAGCAGTTACTTGTCTTCAAGCGGGTGTGTCAGGCCTACAGAGTGTACTCTGCCAACCTCTGCAAGTGCACATTGCCACTCATATCTGGTGTCACAAACTTTTTTCACTGTTATAGATTGAATAGCAGTTACTTGTCTTCAAGTGGGTGTGTCAGGCCTACAGTGTGTACTCTGCCAACCTATGCAAGTGCACATTGCCACTCATAGCTGGTGTGACAATAGCGTGCATTTAAAACCAAAAAACTTTTTTCACTGTTATAGATTGAATAGCAGTTACTTGTCTTCAAGTGGGTGTGTCAGGCCTACAGCGTGTACTCTACCAACCTCTGCAAGTGCACATTGCCACTCATAGCTGGTGTGACAATAGCGTGCATTTAAAACCCAAAAACTTTTTTCACTGTTATAGATTGAATAGCAGTTACTTGTCTTCTAGCGGGTGTGTCAGGCCTACAGCGTGTACTCTGCCAACCTCTGCAAGTGCACATTGCCACTCATATCTGGTGTCACAATAGCGTGCATTTAAAACCAAAAAACATTTTCACTGTTATAGATTGAATAGCAGTTACTTGTCTTCAAGCGGGTGTGTCAGGCCTACAGAGTGTACTCTGCCAACCTCTGCAAGTGCACATTGCCACTCATATCTGGTGTCACAAACTTTTTTCACTGTTATAGATTGAATAGCAGTTACTTGTCTTCAAGTGGGTGTGTCAGGCCTACAGCGTGTACTCTGCCAACCTCTGCAAGTGCACATTGCCACTCATAGCTGGTGTGACAATAGCGTGCATTTAAAACCAAAAAACTTTTTTCACTGTTATAGATTGAATAGCAGTTACTTGTCTTCAAGTGGGTGTGTCAGGCCTACAGCGTGTACTCTGCCAACCTCTGCAAGTGCACATTGCCACTCATAGCTGGTGTGACAATAGCGTGCATTTAAAACCCAAAAACTTTTTTCACTGTTATAGATTGAATAGCAGTTAGTTGTCTTCAAGCGGGTGTGTCAGCCCTACAGCGTGTACTCTGCCAACCTCTGCCAGTGCACATTGACACTCATATCTGGTGTCACAATAGCGTGCATTTAAAACCAAAAAACTTTTTTCACTGTTATAGATTGAATAGCAGTTACTTGTCTTCTAGCGGGTGTGTCAGGCCTACAGCGTGTACTCTGCCAACCTCTGCAAGTGCACATTGCCACTCATATCTGGTGTCACAATAGCGTGCATTTAAAACCAAAAAACGTTTTCACTGTTATAGATTGAATAGCAGTTACTTGTCTTCAAGCGGGTGTGTCAGGCTTACAGAGTGTACTCTGCCAACCTCTGCAAGTGCACATTGCCACTCATATCTGGTGTCACAAACTTTTTTCACTGTTATAGATTGAATAGCAGTTACTTGTCTTCAAGTGGGTGTGTCAGGCCTACAGTGTGTACTCTGCCAACCTCTGCAAGTGCACATTGCCACTCATAGCTGGTGTGACAATAGCGTGCATTTAAAACCAAAAAACTTTTTTCACTGTTATAGATTGAATAGCAGTTACTTGTCTTCAAGTGGGTGTGTCAGGCCTACAGCGTGTACTCTGCCAACCTCTGCAAGTGCACATTGCCACTCATAGCTGGTGTGACAATAGCGTGCATTTAAAACCCAAAAACTTTTTTCACTGTTATAGATTGAATAGCAGTTAGTTGTCTTCAAGCGGGTGTGTCAGGCCTACAGCGTGTACTCTGCCAACCTCTGCCAGTGCACATTGACACTCATATCTGGTGTCACAATAGCGTGCATTTAAAGCCAAAAAACGTTTTCACTGTTATAGATTGAATAGCAGTTACTTGTCTTCAAGCGGGTGTGTCAGGCCTACAGAGTGTACTCTGCCAACCTCTGCAAGTGCACATTGCCACTCATATCTGGTGTCACAAACTTTTTTCACTGTTATAGATTGAATAGCAGTTACTTGTCTTCAAGCGGGTGTGTCAGGCCTACAGAGTGTACTCTGCCAACCTCTGCCAGTGCACAGTGCCCCTCATATCTGGTGTCACAATAGCGTGCATTTAAAAACAAAAAATATTTTTTCACTGTTATAGATTGAATAGCAGTTAGTTGTCTGCAAGCGTCTGTGTGTCAGGCCAACAGCGTGTACTCTGCCAGTGCACGGTGCCACTCATATCTGGTGGCACAATAGCGTGCCTTTAAAACCCAAAAACATTTTTCACTGTTATAGATTGAATAGCAGTTAGTTGTCTGCAAGCGGGTGTCAGGCCTACAGCGTGTACTCTGCCAACCTCTGCAAGTGCACATTGCCACTCATATCTGGTGTCACAATAGCGTGCATTTAAAACCAAAAAACGTTTTCACTGTTATAGATTGAATAGCAGTTACTTGTCTTCAAGCGGATGTGTCAGGCCTACAGAGTGTACTCTGCCAACCTCTGCAAGTGCACATTGCCACTCATATCTGGTGTCACAAACTTTTTTCACTGTTATAGATTGAATAGCAGTTACTTGTCTTCAAGTGGGTGTGTCAGGCCTACAGTGTGTACTCTGCCAACCTCTGCAAGTGCACATTGCCACTCATAGCTGGTGTGACAATAGCGTGCATTTAAAACCAAAAAACTTTTTTCACTGTTATAGATTGAATAGCAGTTACTTGTCTTCAAGTGGGTGTGTCAGGCCTACAGCGTGTACTCTGCCAACCTCTGCAAGTGCACATTGCCACTCATAGCTGGTGTGACAATAGCGTGCATTTAAAACCAAAAAACTTTTTTCACTGTTATAGATTGAATAGCAGTTACTTGTCTTCAAGTGGGTGTGTCAGGCCTACAGCGTGTACTCTGCCAACCTCTGCAAGTGCACATTGCCACTCATAGCTGGTGTGACAATAGCGTGCATTTAAAACCCAAAAACTTTTTTCACTGTTATAGATTGAATAGCAGTTAGTTGTCGTCAAGCGGGTGTGTCAGGCCTACAGCGTGTACTCTGCCAACCTCTGCCAGTGCACATTGACACTCATATCTGGTGTCACAATAGCGTGCATTTAAAACCAAAAAACTTTTTTCACTGTTATAGATTGAATAGCAGTTACTTGTCTTCTAGCGGGTGTGTCAGGCCTACAGCGTGTACTCTGCCAACCTCTGCAAGTGCACATTGCCACTCATAGCTGGTGTGACAATAGCGTGCATTTAAAACCCAAAAACTTTTTTCACTGTTATAGATTGAATAGCAGTTAGTTGTCTTCAAGCGGGTGTGTCAGGCCTACAGCGTGTACTCTGCCAACCTCTGCAAGTGCACATTGCCACTCATAGCTGGTGTGACAATAGCGTGCATTTAAAACCCAAAAACTTTTTTCACTGTTATAGATTGAATAGCAGTTAGTTGTCTTCAAGCGGGTGTGTCAGGCCTACAGAGTGTACTCTGCCAACCTTATAGATTGAATAGCAGTTACTTGTCTTCAAGTGGGTGTGTCAGGCCTACAGCGTGTACTCTGCAACTTCTGCAAGTGCACATTGCCACTCATAGCTGGTGTGACAATAGCGTGCATTTAAAACCCAAAAACTTTTTTCACTGTTATAGATTGAATAGCAGTTAGTTGTCTTCAAGCGGGTGTGTCAGGCCTACAGCGTGTACTCTGCCAACCTCTGCCAGTGCACATTGACACTCATATCTGGTGTCACAATAGCGTGCATTTAAAGCCAAAAAACGTTTTCACTGTTATAGATTGAATAGCAGTTACTTGTCTTCAAGCGGGTGTGTCAGGCCTACAGAGTGTACTCTGCCAACCTCTGCAAGTGCACATTGCCACTCATATCTGGTGTCACAAACTTTTTTCACTGTTATAGATTGAATAGCAGTTACTTGTCTTCAAGTGGGTGTGTCAGGCCTACAGCGTGTACTCTGCCAACCTCTGCCAGTGCACATTGCCACTCATATCTGGTCTCACAGTAGCTTGCACGCATAGTACCACTAATCCAAAAAAAATGACAGGCAGAGGCAGGCCACACCGCAGGGGCCGTCGTGGTCGTGGTGCTGTGATTCCCTTTTGCCCTAGAATAATGCCCAATTTTCAGAGGCCACGTACCCTGAACTTGAAAAGTTCTGAGGACATAGTTGACTGGCTAACACAGGACACCCAATCTTCTATAGCTTCCGCTCGGAACCTTGACGCACCATCCTCCTCCAGCTTAGCTTTGGGCACCTTTTAAGATACCGCCACCACCAACACTAGCACCACAGCCGCTTCACTTTATCTGTCAGAGGAGTTATTTACACATCTGTTTGAAGAAATGAGTGATGCGCAACCATTATTGCCAGAGGATGTAGATAACAGGGATATGTCTCAGTCAGGCAGCATTACACACATGGACGTACGGTGTGATGATGATGATGATGTTGTACCCGCTGCTGCTTCCTTTGCTGAGTTGTCAGATACAAGTGAAGCGGTTGATGATGACGATGCGTCCATGGATGTCACGTGGGTGCTCGTTCGGCAAGAAGAACGGGGCGAATGTTCAGATGGGGAGACAGAGAGGAGGAGGAGACGAGTTGGAAGCAGGGGGAGGTCGTCGCAAGGAGCTAGTGGCACAGTCAGACAGCATGCATCGGCACCCAGGGTCAGCCCAACAGCACGCCAATCAACGCATGCTCGCACCACCAGAATGCCGTCATTGCAGAGCTCAGCAGTGTGGCATTTTTTTTGTGTGTCTGCCTCTGACAACAGCGATGCCATTTGCAACCTGTGCCAAAAGAAACTGAGTCGTGGGAAGTCCAACACGCACCTAGGTACAACTGCTTTGCATAGGCACATGATCGCACATCACAAACGCCTATGGGATCAACACATGAGTACAAGCAGCACACAAACTCAAAGCCGCCATCCTCCTCCTGGTCCAGCATCTTCATCCATGTCAACCACTGCTGTCCTCCTTGCCCCACTCTCAACCATCCGCCACTCCGTCTCTCGCCTTGAGCAGTTCCCGCTCATCTGCCCACAGTCAGGTGTCTGTCAAGGACATGTTTGAGTGTAAGAAGCCAATGTCAGAAAGTCACCCCCTTGCCCAGCGTCTGACAGCTGGCTTGTCTGAACTATTTTACCACACAAGCTGGTGGAGTCTGAGGCGTTCAAAACATTTGTGGCTATTGGGATACTGCAGTGGAAGGTACCCGGACTAAATTTCTTTGCACAAAAGGCAATCCCCAACCTATACTCGATTGTGCAAAAGGAAGTAATGGCATGTCTGGCACACAGTGTTGGGGCAAGGGTCAATCTGACCACTGATACCTGGTCTGCAAAGCATGGTCAGGGCAGGTATATCACCTACACTGCGCATTGGGTAAACCTGCTCACGGCTGCCAAGCATGGAATGCGTGGCTCTGCAGAGGAGTTGGTGACACCGCCACAACTTGCAGGCAGGCCTGCTGCCACCTCCTCTACTCCTCCTACTCCATCCTCTTCCATAACCTCCTCGGCTGAGTCCTCTTCTGCTGCTGCATCTTGCTCCACATCAACGGCACCCCCCCAGCTCCCCAGGTACTATTCCACATCCCGGATACGGCAGTGTCACGCCGTCTTGGGTTTGACTTGCTTGAAAGCAGAGAGTCACACCGGACAAGCACTCCTGTCCACCCTGAACGCACAGGTGGAAAAGTGGCTGACTCCGCAGCAACTGGATATCGGCAAAGTGGTTTGTGACAACGGAACAAATTTGTTGGCGGCATTGAAGTTGGGCAAGTTGACACACGTGCCGTGCATGGCACATGTGTGTAATCTGATCATACAACGCTTTGTGCATAAGTACACAGGCTTACAGGCCGTCCTGAAGCAGGCCAGGAAGGTGTGTGGCCATTTCAGGCATTCCTACACGGCCATGGCGCCCTTTGCAGATATCCAGCGGCGAAACAACATGCCAGTGAGGCGCTTGATTTGCGACAGCCGGACACGTTGGAATTCAACACTCCTAATGTTCGACCGCCTGCTCCAACAAGAAAAAGCCGTTAATGAATATTTGTATGACCGGGGTGCTAGGACAGTCTCTGGGGAGCTGGGAATTTTTTTGCCACGTTACTGGACGCTCATGCGCAATGCCTGTAGGCTCATGCGTCATTTTGAGGAGGTGACAAACCTAGTCAGTCGCACCGAAGGCACCATCAGCGACATCATACCATTTGTTTTCTTCCTGGAGCGTGCCCTGCGAAGAGTCCTGGATCAGGCCGTAGATGAGCGTGAAGAGGAAGAGGAAGAGTTGTGGTCACCATCACCACCAGAAACAGCCTTATCAGCATCGCTTGCTGGACCTGCGGCAATGCTGGAAGAGGATTGTGAGGAAGAGGAGTCAGAGGAGGAATGTGGCTTTGAGGAGGAGGAGGAGGAAGACCAACCACAACAGGCATCCCAGGGTGCTCGTTGTCACCTATCTGGTACCCGTGGTGTTGTACGTGGCTGGGGGGAAGAACATACCTTCATTGAGATCACTGAGGAGGAGGAACGGGAAATGAGTAGCTCGGCATCCAACCTTGTGCAAATGGGGTCTTTCATGCTGTCGTGCCTGTTGAGGGACCCTCGTATAAAAAGGCTGAAGGAGAACGACCTGTACTGGGTGTCCATGCTACTAGACCCCCGGTATAAGCAGAAAGTGGCTGAAATGTTACCAAATTACAACAAGTCGGAAAGGATGCAGCATTTGCAAAATAAATTAAAAAGTATGCTTTACACAGCGTATAAAGGTGATGTCACAGCACAACGGGAATCTAACAGGGGAAGAAGTGAAAGTAATCCTCCTCCTCCCACGACTAGGTCAAAAAAGTCTAGATTACCTCACCTTTATTAAGATGAATGAGGGATGGATCCCGAAGGGACTGACAGTGGGCGATACATTCGACTAAAAAAGGCCTGATGAGATGAGCTGTCTTGGGCTAAAAATGGTGACCCTATGTAGGAGGAACATTCCCTATTCTGCTCTGTGTCAGTGTGTATCAGGGTCCCTGAGGACAGGTGTCAATCCATATCTGCCAAGTGACCATATGTAGGGGGAATAGTCCCTATTCTGCTCTGTGTCAGTGTGTATCAGGGTCTCTGAGGACAGGTGTCAATCCATATCTGCCAAGTGACCCTATGTAGGGGGAACAGTCCCTATTCTGCTCTGTGTCAGTGTGTATCAGGGTCTCTGAGGACAGGTGTCAATCCATATCTGCCAAGTGACCCTATGTAGGAGGAACAGTCCCTATTCTGCTCTGTGTCAGTGTGTATCAGGGTCCCTGAGGACAGGTGTCAATCCATATCTGCCAAGTGACCCTATGTAGGGGGAACAGTCCCTATTCTGCTCTGTGTCAGTGTGTATCAGGGATCATTAGGATAGGTGTCAATCCATATCTGCCAAGTGACCCTATGTAGGAGGAATAGTCCCTATTCTGCTCTGTGTCAGTGTGTTTAGAATATTGCATATTCTATGTTTCTATTGATTATATATATGGATGTGTGGATTGACATAAGTAACAGATGGTATCAATAAGTCACAAGCAGTGGCGTACATACCGGGGTCGCAGGGGTCGCGGCTGCGACCGGGCCCGGCCCACCAGGGGGCCCGGCCGCCCTGCGACCCAGGTATGTACCCACAGGGCCAGCCTCTTCTCCTGGGGGGCCCAAGAGCCGGCCACCTAAGGGCCCCCCGAGGCTGGCCCTGCTATCACCAGGCTGGCGGGCGCGCGAGGGAGCACTTTCCCCTGGGTGCTCCCTCTTCAGCTTCCGGCTCCGGCATCAGTACGCGGCGCGCAAGGGAGCTGAAGAGGGAGCACCCAGGGGAAAGTGCTCCCTCGCGCGCCAGCAGGACAAGCCAGCCGGGTGACACCACTGGACCCCAGGGAATCCCCTCAGCTCTCCCACAGGTAAGGAGGCTGGGGGGATTAAAAAAAAATAAATTAATAAATAAATGTGTGTGTGTGTGAGTGTATGTTAGTGAGTGTATGTTAGTGAGTGTATGTTAGTGTGAGTGTATCTTAGTGTGAGTGTGTGTGAGTGTGTTAGTGTGAGTGTATGTTAGTGAGTGTGTTTTAGTGTGAGTGTATCTTAGTGTGAGTGTATCTTAGTGTGAGTGTATGTGTGTGAGTGTGTTAGTGTATGTTAGTGAGTGTATGTTAGTGAGTGTGTGTGTGTGTTAGTGAGTGTGTGTGTGTGTGTTAGTGAGTGTGTGTGTGTTAGTGAGTGTGTGTGTGTTAGTGAGTGTGTGTATGTTAGTGTTAGAGTGTGTGTGTGAGCGTGTGTTAGAGTGTGTGTTAGTATTAGAGTGTGTGTGTTAGTGTGTGTGTTAGTGTTAGTGTGTGTGTTAGTGTGTGTGTGTGTTAGTGTGTGTGTGTGTTAGAGTGTGCGTGTGTTAGAGTGTGCGTGTTAGAGTGTGTGTCTGTGTGCGTCTGTTAGTGAGTGTGTATGTATGTTTGTCACTGAGTGTGTGTCTGTCAGTTAATGTGTGCGTGTGTGTCTTAAGCACTTACCTTTCTCCAGCGCCGGGTTCCCTTGGCGCTGGGGATCTCTCCGCCCCGATCCGCCTCTCAGCTCCGAATGCGCATTCGTGGCAAGAGCCACGCGCGCATTCAAACCGCCCATAGGAAAGCATTTCCTATGGATGTTCAGCGTCTTCTCACTGTGATTTTCACAGTGAGAATCGCAGAAAATCCTCTAGCGGCTGTCAATGAGACAGCCTCTAGAGGCTGGATTAACCCTCAGTGAAACATAGCAGTTTCTCTGAAACTGCTGTTTTCAGCTGCAGGGTTAAAACTAGAGAGACCTGGCACCCAGACCACTTCATTGAACTGATGTGATCTGGGTGTCTGTAGTGGTCCTTTAAGTGTATGTGTTTATGCATGCACTGGCGTACATACCGTGGTCGCAGGGGTCGCAGCCCTGCGACCAGGTGCCCGCCGCCATGTGTTGCGGACCCAGCCCGCGCAGAGTAAGTGCGCGCGCGCGGGGGGGGGGGCCCACGGATCAGTTTTCGCACCGGGGCCCCATGGGTTGTGTGTACGCCACTGGTCACAAGGCTTTCTTTGTCCGAGAGCTCTGGAATGTGGATTAGGGGGTCTTGTCCTTATATGGCAAGTTATGCTCTGACGTCAGTATGGGCACTTCTATATAGTAACAGAGGGACACAAGGTCTCTCTCTCTTCTCTCTTCGCTCTTGGCTCTGGTCTCTCTCTTGGCTCTCTCTGGCTCTCTCTCGATATAAAGATGTAAGGGTGTAAAGGAGTCCAGCAATTACCATCTGCTGTTGAATGTCCATTATCCTGTAACATCATTTGTTGTTTTATTATGTATCAGTAACTAAGAATAAACCTGAAGAAACCGTAAGTCAGATTGCGTATTAGTACTTTTCAATAATATAGACATATATTATTGTGGCGAGCATTTGGCCCAAGACTATATATACAAAAGACGTATATATATCCTTCAACTGAAGACAAGAAGAAATTAAGAAGATTTAACTGTGACGATTCCAAACCAGTTTTTACAGTGTGTATCAGGGATCATTAGGATAGGTGTCAATCCATATCTGCCAAGTGACACTATGTAGGGGGAACAGTCCCTATTCTGCTCTGTGTCAGTGTGTCAGGGTCTCTGAGGACAGGTGTCAATCCATATCTGCCAAGTGACCCTATGTAGGGGGAACAGTCCCTATTCTGCTCTGTGTCATTGTGTATCAGGGTCCCTGAGGACAGGTGTCAATCCATATCTGCCAAGTGACCCTATGTAGGAGGAACAGTCCCTATTCTGCTTTGTGTCAGTGTGTATCAGGGTCCCTGAGGACAGGTGCCAATCCATATCTCCCAAGTGACCCTATGTAGGGGGAACAGTCCCTATTCTGCTCTGTGTCAGTGTGTACCAGGGATCATTAGGATAGGTGTCAATCCATATCTGCCAAGTGACCCTATGTAGGGGGAACAGTCCCTATTCTGCTCTGTGTCAGTGTGTATCAGGGTCCCTGAGGACAGGTGTCAATCCATATCTGCCAAGTGACCCTATGTAGGGGGAACAGTCCCTATTCTGCTCTGTGTCAGTGTGTATCAGGGATCATTAGGATAGGTGTCAATCCATATCTGCCAAGTGACCCTAAGTAGGGGGAACAGTCCCTATTCTGCTCTGTGTCAGCTTGTATCAGGGTCTCTGAGGACAGGTGTCAATCCATATCTGCCAAGTGACCCTATGTAGGGGGAACAGTCCCTATTCTGCTCTGTGTCAGTGTGTATCAGGGTCCCTGAGGACAGGTGTCAATCCATATCTGCCAAGTGACCCTATGTAGGGGGAACAGTCCCTATTCTGCTCTGTGTCAGTGTGTATCAGGGATCATTAGGATAGGTGTCAATCCATATCTGCCAAGTGACCCTAAGTAGGGGGAACAGTCCCTATTCTGCTCTGTGTCAGCTTGTATCAGGGTCTCTGAGGACAGGTGTCAATCCATATCTGCCAAGTGACCCTATGTAGGGGGAACAGTCCCTATTCTGCTCTGTGTCAGTGTGTATCAGGGTCTCTGAGGACAGGTGTCAATCCATATCTGCCAAGTGACCCTATGTAGGAGGAACAGTCCCTATTCTGCTCTGTGTCAGTGTGTATCAGGGTCCCTGAGGACAGGTGTCAATCCATATCTGCCAAGTGACCCTATGTACGGGGAACAGTCCCTATTCTGCTCTGTGTCAGTGTGTATCAGGGTCTCTGAGGACAGGTGTCAATCCATATGTCAAGGTGTCAATATGTCATATGTCAGGTGTCAATCCATATCCATTGTGATTTAGGAATGTTAGGTGATTTATGCCCTTTATGGATTAAAACCAGACTCTGCATCAACTGTGTAATTTTCCATGGGAGTTTTGCCATGGATCCCCCTCCGACATGCCACAGTCCAGGTGTTAGTCCCCCTGAAACAACTTTTCCATCACTATTGTGGCCAGAAAGAGTCCCTGTGGGTTTTAAAATTCGCCTGCCCATTGAAGTCTATGACGGTTCGCCTGGTTCGCCGTTCGCGAACCGAAAATTTTATGTTCGCGACATCACTAGTAATAAACTGCACAACAAAAATAAAGAATTGAAATAAATTGAATTTGGAGAATATTGAGGATCCATCATACAGTTCTTTTGGTGATCTTGGGGAACTGGATCGTAAAGCCCTCAGCGGCACCCTAAAACGTATAACACAGAGCCTGAGATGGCTCTGAGTCATGTGAGTGGAACTTCTATCCCACCCTTTTTATTGTATGCTTTTAAACAGTTCACACTATGTTGTGCATCTTCAGATTTCTAGGTTCCCTGTGAAAAATTTGTATTTACTCCCTGTGTCATGATTTTTTTTCCCTACTCGTATTTTATATATTTATTCTTTTTGATGTTTTATTAAGTGTTTGTGGAAAGCATGTCATTTGTCACTAGTTTTGACAACTATTCACTTTTGAAGCGCCTTACACACTTATCTGTTTTTCATTTACTGTTTATATTCAATCTTTACCTCTCCAAAGTTAATTTGTTTTCCTTAGTGTACTTGGGTCACTACCCCACGCTTCCAAAGTCTACAATAACGCAACACCATGATAATTTATTTTTTTTGCCCCTTCTTTTGTTTTTATTTTTCTTATGCTTACAATTAGCCAGTTTTGCTTCATAGTAAAGCGGCTGTATGAATGTTAGGATGCAAGGCTAATTGTTTATCTTTTGCATCACTTATACAATGCCTATTTTTGTACATAGCCTACACACTGCAGTGCTTTCTCACTACAATGTTTTACAGTGTTGTGGTTGCTACGATTGTTAAGGTTTTAACAGGCAGTGGGACATAAGCTTCCAATCTTTCATGTTATACAATCCGTCTCATTGTGCAGGTTTGACAGTGCTGGATTGCTCGGTATGCCTTATTATAGTCTCTTTCTGTAAATTCCTGTACTTGAGATACTGACCTCCTTTTGTTACATAAAAAGTGCAGTTACAATATTGATGTTTCCTGTTACAACTATACCCTTCTACTTGTCTTATATAAGTCTGTGAAATGTATATGCTACAATGTTTGATAACCATCGCACTACAAAAATAAAGAATGTAAAAAAAATATTTATATATATATATATATATAATTTTTTCTTTTATAGATTTTTTGTTTTACATACATATAATAATCTTGTAAGTGTATTTTGATATTAATATATGGAAGGTTTAAGCCTGAAATTGTGGGAGGGGTTTGTGGACCTACTTAAACCCAGATAATCCCTGCTTACATGTCGTCACAGTTTTCGGAAGTTCCTATTTCCTCTTCCGGTTCACACAGACGTGAAGTCATTCCGCTCTTCGATGTATCTACACAAATTTAGGGTTCTAAAAATTACTCAGTTCGGTTATATGAATGCTATTCATTTCGTGCTTATAACTAGTTTTCTTTAATTTCATTCACATTTAATTACACAAGCTTTAGACATTCGTGTAAGTAAATTTGTTTCGTGATTTAGTCCATCGTTCGGCAAATTGATTCTACTGATGTTTCATTCGGACGTTTTAAAAATGCATATGAACGCCTTTACCTCACATTCCCTGTGTTGGTTGGATTCATATTCACTTTATACGTCTGTTCGTAAAATTATCCTTTCGCACTTAGATAAGGTATTCATTTTTAAAGTTCCTTTCGTGTCTTAACCCCTTAAGGACGTTGGATGGAAATTTTCCGTCCAAAATGAAAATTAACCCCTGATTGCCACAATTGCGGCAATCGTGGGGTTCATCTTCCTGTAGTGTTTCTCCACATCGGAGGCACACTACCATGGGCAGTTTCACTGATTCAGCCCATGCAATCGCTCTGACCGGGAGTCAGAGCGATCACATGTGCTGCAGTGAAACCCGATCTGTTTCCCTGCAGCTCTGTGTGAGCTGTGAACTGCAGAGAGACAGATTGGTGCTGATCTTTCTCTCTGCAAGAAAAAAAAGTGTTAGCAATAAAATCCCACCCCCTCACCTCTTTCAAATAAAATGTAACCCCTTCCCTGCCCTTTGATCACTGCCTGCAGTGATCAAAATACAGATCACAGTATTTCACTGTGATCTGATTTTTTTTCTTTTAACCCCTGAGGGTTAACTTTTATTTTTTTTAATCCTCAGGGGTTACATTTATTTAATTAATTCATTTAAATGTTTTAAAATATTTATTTATTTAGCTAGGGTGGGTAGAAGTTAGTTGGGAAATCGGGGGATTTACGGTTAGGCTAGTTAGGGGTTAAAAGTAAAAAAGTAAATTTAAAAAACTTTTAAAAAGTTTAAACAAAGTTTTAAAATAGTAAAATAAGTTGTTAAAAACAAAAAAAAACTTTTTAAAAGTTAAAAAAAACTTTTAAAAAGTTAAAAAAAATGTTTTAAAAAGGGGGAAAATGCGTATTACCTCTACACTTGGTACAGGCTAGCGAAAAAATTATACCACGGTAAGGTTTCAAGTATGCCTTTTGAAACACCTGGGGTGTCTTCTTTAGGAAATGGTATGCCTTTGTGAAGTAAATGGAAAACACAACCTAATAAAAAAATTCCAAAGTGGGGCATGGACCCAGTGTAAAAATTCTAACTTAAATGGCTCAAATGTGCACCTTCAATATTGTCATATACCTGGTAAAGGTACCAACAGGGATATTGCCTTACTCAGATGACATAGCGGAGCAACATATGACGTATTATACTGCTGTAACACATATAAGTTTGCAAAATATATATTACAAACTCATTGAGTATGTCAAAAAGGCATAAAACATGCTTATTACCACTACACTTGGTATAAGCTAGCGGAAAGATTATTTCATGCTAAGGTTCAAAATACATCTTTTGAAATACCCTTTAAGAAATGGTATGCCTTTATGGGGTAGCTGAAATAATTAACCTACAAACAAACCTCCAAAGTGGGGTATGGACACAGCTTAAAAATGTAAGGTTTGAAAAAACTTAAATGGCTGTCTCAAATGTGCCCCTTCAATGTCCCCATATACCTGGCAAAGGTACATATGGGGGTATTGCTGTGCTCAGACGACATAGCTGAGCAAGATAGGAAGTATTATATAGCCGTAGCACACATAAGGTTTGCAAAATATACAGTACAAACTCGCTATGTGTGTCAAAAAAAGCAGAAAAAATGCTTATTACCACTACACTTGGTACAAGCTAGCGGAAAAATGATCCCCCGCTAAGGTTCAAAATATGCCTTTTGAAATACCCTGGGATGTCTTCTTTAAGAAATAGTATGCTTTTATGGGATAGTTGGAATATATAGCCTTCTAAAAAACTCCAAAGTGGGGTAACAACACAGCGTAAACATTTAAAGTTTGAAAAAACCTGCAATGGCTGTGTCTGAAATGTGCCCCTTCAACGTCCCCATATACCTGGCAAAGGTACATATAAGGGTATTGCTGTACTCAGACAACATAGCTGAGCAACATATAACGTATTATAAAGCTGTAGCACACATATGGTTTGTAAAATATACAGTACAAACTCACTGTGTGTCAAAAAGGCAGAAAAAAATTCTTATTACCACTGCACTTGATACAAGGTAACGGAAAAATTATCCCACGCTAAGGTTCAAAATTTGCCTTTTGAAATACCCTCGGACGTCTTCTTTAAGAAATAGTATGCCTAAGATATAGATTAGTCTCTCAAAATAAGAATAATCCCTATCCAGGATAAGGGTGCATTAGAGATCATTACTCTATATGGTTTAAGATTTAGGCAATAAGAAACGTTAGAGCATTTAATGGTTGACATAATTTAGAGACAGTAACCAACAATTGCCTAATTAATATTAAAGGTTAAATACTTTAACAAGAAAGGAACTAAGTCAGAGACATATTTACTTTTCAATATAGAATAATCCTTAGTTAGGTTTAGAGCGCATTAGAGATTAGTATTCAATAAGATTTATGGTGTAACTATTAAAGTCCAACTGTCTGCTGTATAGCACAAGATGAGATGAACTAGAATATATGCGTTATAATATTTTACAATGTTGTCTTACGAATAGCATCATAGTTCTTCTGTCGCTAATTTATGTGCTTAACTTGTTAATATTTGTTATAGAGAAGCACTATTTTTTTCATTTTTTATTTAAGCTAATTAATAAAAAAAGAAAATAGATAAGATATAGACTAGCTTTCTAAAATAGAATAACTGTTATTCAGGATAAGGGCGCACTAAAGATTATTGTCCTATTCGATTCAAGATTTATGCAATAAGATACGGTGAGGCATCTAATAGGCTATATAACTCAGAGATAGTAAACAAAAAATAGCCTAATTATTGTTATAAGTTCATTATTTTAAGAATTAAAGAATTAAGTAAGATACATATTACTTTTTAATATAGAATAATCCTTATTTAAGGCCTAGAGCGTATTAGAGTTTAGTACTCTATAAGATTTAAGCAAAAGATGCTATAAGGTATATCTATTAAGGTTTAATTGTTTAATGTATAAACTAGAATATATGCGTTACAATAGTTTATAATATTGTTTTATGGAGGCATAATATTCTTTCTGTCTCTATTTTTTGTGCATGCCTCTCTGTTATATGCTATAGACAAGCATTATCTTACAATTAAAGCTAATTACTAAAAAAGGAAAGGGAGAGAAGGAAGGAAGGGGAAAAAAAAAGGGAAAAATTAAAGAAAATAGATAAGATACAGATTAGCTTTTCAAAATAGAATAATTTTTATTTAGGATATGGGCGTATTAGAGATCATTACTCTATATCCTATCATTATTCTATAGGATTTATGATTTATTCAATAAGATACGTTAAAGCAATCAATTAACTAATTACATAATTTAGAAATAGTAATTAAAAATAGCCGCATTAATATTAAAAGCTTATTATTTTAAAAAGAAAAGGAACTAAGTAAGACACATACATATGTACTTATCAATACAGAATAATCCTTATTTAAGGTTTAGAGCGTACTAACGATTGGTATTAAATAAGACCAATGCAAAAAATTCTATAAGGTAAAAATTTTAAGGTCTAGGATAAGCTAGAACATATGTGTAATAATAGGTTATAATATTGTCTTAAGTAAAGCATAATAATTCTTCTGTCTCGGCTTTAGGTGCTTATCTCTCTAATATGTGCTACAATAGCTTATTATATAGTCTTATGGAAAGCATCTTTTTTTCTCTTTTCTCCTTTTTTTTCCCCCCTCTTTATTTTATGGTTTTATCTTATGGTTTTATTTTAGGTCTTTATCTTGTGCGCTTTTTATTAAGATACTTCCAATGTGAATTTGGCGATTTAATTAGACCCGGGACTGCTTACGGCAATAACGGATCCGTTTATATTTTCCCCCAACGAAGAAGTGCCAATAGTAGGGCACATATCAGTATAGTTGACCAACTGGGTCATTTGTTTATTTATTTTTTTGTTGTGTTCCCCCCCCCCTTCTTTTTTTTTTTTTTCTTTTGGCTAGCACACTTAAATCATTTTGATTGTATGCGGCAAACATCAGCATAATGAAGTTTTATACGCACAATATCAGAGGTTTAAATATACCTCATAAGCGATATACCCTATTGAAAGAATTACGAAGCACACAGGCGGATATAATATGTCTCCAAGAGACACATTTTAAACATAGATCCAATCCTACAATAAATGCGAAAAAATTTCCGCACCAATATCATGCCACATCTTCAACCAAAAGCAAAGGAGTGTCAATATTAGTGAGCCAAGCATTGGCTTTTGATCAAATATCTGTTCAATTAGATGAGCAAGGCAGATTTATTATCCTTGTCTGTATACTAAATAATACCACCTACACAATAGTGAATTGCTATTTCCCAAACAAAAACCAGGCAAGGTATATGGCAACTCTCCTGGAAAAAATTGAGAAAGTACAAACAGGAATTTTGATAATATGTGGGGACTTTAATCATATAATGGAACCGAGCGCAGATTCAACTGCCCTACATTCACACAAAAGGAAAAAATCCCTGCAAAAGCAATGTACATCCCTTAACAAAACAATAGCTTCATACGGTTTATACGATATATGGAGAACGATTCATCCGGAAGATCGGGAATATACACACCACTCACAAGTATACAACACCTACTCACGAATAGATGGATATCTTATGCTTAGCACACATTTGGAATTGGTTAAAGGCTGTGAGATAGGAGTTACAGTACAATCAGATCACAACCCAGTGACATTAACCCTGTTAGACTCATACCAATACAAAGACAAAAGCCCATGGAGATTAAATGAACAACTGCTAAATGATCCCACATTTAACGACAAACTACGGAATGAAATACAGCAATACTTTGAGTACAACGACAATGAAGGCACAAACCCGATGACACTTTGGTTGGCGCATAAGGCCGTAATTCGGGGCATACTAGTGAGTAGAGCATCGTATATAAAGAAAACAAACTATAAAACATTAATTAATTCATTAAGGAAACTGCAAGATATTCATAGAATTAATCAAATAAGCCCCACCCAAGTTCTACAACAACAAATAAAGGCTGTCCAACAAGACATTAAAACAATCCAACTCAAGAAAGCTAGTTTAGCATTGAAAAAACTTCGAGCAACGTCATACTCATTAGGAAATAAGGCTACAAAAGTGCTAACGCAAAGAATACGAAATAAGCAGGCCCAGACACGAATTCCTTTTATCAATACACATCTGGGTCATAAAGTTATGCAACCCGTACAAATATGCAATGCTTTTGCCCATTACTATAAATCACTTTATAATTTAAAAGATCAAAACTCACAGCTAACACCCACGTCAACATCTATTCGTTCTTATTTGTCTAAGATTACTTTCCCAAAAATAGAGGTAACTCAATCAGATATGCTTTGTTCACCTATCACTACAGAAGAAGTCCTCCAGCAAATAGACAAGATGCCGAAGGAAAAAGCCCCAGGGCCGGATGGCTTCACCAATATATATTATAATATATTCAAGAAAGAACTAGCTCCAGCTCTAACTAGCTTTTACAATAACGTTCAAAAGAAGGGCACCTTCCCGCCTGAGGTCCTGTCTGGCCATGTCATTACTATTCCTAAACCAGGGAAGTCCACAACATCCTGCCAGAATTTCAGACCTATATCTTTATTAAATACAGATGCAAAACTCTATGCCAAGATCTTGGCAGAACGATTAAAGGACATTATACCAACACTAATACATTCGGATCAGGTAGGATTTGTGGCCGGTAGACAAGGACAAGATAATATGAGAAAGGTGTTAAATTTATATAAAATATTACAGATTACCAAGCAGGAAAGCATTATGCTATCATTAAATGCCGAAAAGGCATTCGATAGGTTAAACTGGAATTTTTTACATGAAACACTATTGGCCTATGGATTCCAACCCGGATTTATTTCAGCAGTAGAAGCACTCTATAATACACCAACGGCAGCAGTACTCTACTCAGGATTCAAGTCAAAGACTTTTAGCATTACTAACGGGACCCGCCAGGGGTGCCCACTGTCACCTTTTCTTTACGTACTGGCCCTAGAACCTCTGGCTATATCTATAAGAAACAATGAGAATATACATGGGATATTAGTTGGTCATAAGGAATATAAACTTAGTTTATTTGCTGATGACATTCTTTTAACAATTACCCAACCATTTATATCACTTCCCTCATTGCATAAAGAACTGCAGCATTACAGTCAACAATCATATTATAAATTAAATATGACAAAAACTCAAGCAATGGGCTTTAATACAACCAAATTAACAGATGAAAGATTGAAAATAAGTTTCTCTTATGATTGGAGGGAAGACCATTTAATATTCTTAGGAATCAGAATCACCAAAAAAGAAAAAGATCTCCTACCAGTTAACTACACGAAGCTATTGAAGGAAATTGATAGTCAGTTAAAATCCTGGAAGAATTTGTTCTTATCTTGGGTGGGGAAAATATCAGCATTTAAAATGTCAATATTACCTAAGATACTATATTACTTCAGATCGCTGAATTTAATACTCCCACAAAAATATATAACAGCTATGCAAGCTGCTATGGTTCGCTTTAGCTGGGGTAATAAACATCCGCGAATGCCTAAAACATTACTGATGAGAAACCTGGAGAAGGGAGGAATGGGGATACCAAATATAAAAGCATATTATTACTCTTCAATACTTATGAACGTTATCAGTGTTCATTCAACCAACTATACTCCTCAATGGGTGGCAATAGAAAATAACTACTGTGGCTCACAAGATCTTTCGACACTTTTATGGAAGCCTCAACAACTACGTCAATGGAATCCTAATATGCTGCCCTCCACTAAACATCTATTGAAAACCTGGGATACTTACAGAGATAAACTGTGCACAGCTAACCCATGGGCCTTAGCGACTCCAATCAAAACCTTATATTTTTGTAATGGAACGTTTCCATACCAGAAATGGGAAAAGGCAGGAATTACACATCTGTTCCATTTATGTACCACAGAAGGTTTAAAATCATTTTCGACTCTACAAAAAGAGTTTTCTTTACCAGCAAGCTACACATTCGCATATCTCCAAATTAAAGCGATTCTAGATACAGAAAAGGTTCAAGTAAGAACAGATATGTTGCAATCTTCTATATCAAAGTTTGAAGAGAAATGCTTATCATTAAGCCCTCCGAAAAAATCATTGTCTTTATGCTATCAAACATTAGCCAATCCAGCGGATAAAGCAGACTGGAAATGTATGAAATATTGGCAAGAAGATCTCGAACAGAATATTCCAATAAGGGAATGGGAACATATTTTTAACGCACATTCTGGATTAACCACTAGCACTGCGCATCTAGAAGTAACAAGGAAGATAATGTACAGGTGGTACATGGTTCCAGCTCGCCTGCACACTATCTTCCCGGACTCATCAGACAGGTGTTGGCGCTGCGACACAGACAGAGGCACCATGTTGCATGTCTGGTGGACATGTAAAGAGGTGAATATATTCTGGAAGAAGATTGGAAAAATAGTAAAACAAACCACAAATCAGCGAATACCTCACGACCCAAAAACAATACTGCTGCGATCACTCCCAATAAACACCACTAAAATAATCAAGAAAATTATATTTCTTTTACTGGGCACAGGGTCTATATTAATAGCTAGATATTGGAAGTCAAAAGATCTACCTTCACTACAAGAAATTGAGGAAGCAATGTCGACAACAGTAGAATTTGAATTACTAATGTGGAACCAAAGAAAAATAGGGAAACTGAGCCCACAAATAGCTCAAATGTTGCAAACCTACCTGGAATCTGATAATAAGAACTAGTATATGGAGAGAAACTAGACTTATTGGTTTCGGATAAGGCTTTATTTAGTTTCTATTTTTTTTTTTTTTTAATTTCTAACTCGACAATCTTATTCACTATCAATAGGGAAAGGAAGCAGGGAAACTATATCTGTGCAAAATAAAAAAAATAGAACAATAGCGGGTAACATAGCAAATGGATGTAAATAGAAACATTTAAAAAGATAAGAAAGGAAAAACAACAATATAATTGCCAAAATGTGTTTGTTTATTTTATTTATTTATTTATTTATCTCCCCCCTTTTTTTTTTTTTTTTTTTTTTTTCTATAATAGAAGTAGAGCTATTAAACCCAGGCTGTAATAGATATTTAAGCAGAAGTAGAGACAGAAGATCAGGAATCTCTTTTCCAACTGTTAAATATGTCAATATTAAATAAGCTAATTTTAGTAGAAGTATAACACAAGACTATACTTTACGATATGCACTATGATAATATTGTCTCTCTGATAACAGAATTCTTTGGGATCTGAATTATGATAACAGGGTTAATATTTCTATGTACCCTCCCTTTTTGCTTTCTGTATCCCCTTTTATTTATTTAATTTTTTTTTTTTTCTCTTTGTTTTTTTTTTTTGTTGTTTTGTTTTTTATGTGGTAAACGAATAAAGAGTAAATTGCAAAAAAAGAAATAGTATGCCTTTTTTTGGTAGGTGGAAAAAGCAGCCTGCTAACATATTTAAAAATAGAATACGGACCCATTAAAACTCTCCATGTAAATTCACACCTAAAATCTAAACTTATCACGTCTCTTTCACAGCACTGTAACTTCACAAAATAGTGTCTGGGTCATACATTGGGCATATTGTTTTACTCAGAAGAGGTAACTGAGCATACTTAGGGGGAATTTATGACAGTGGCACTTATCAAATGTAAGAAATACCCAGCGAAAATGCAACATGAATTAAAAAAAAAAATTCTCACCACAAAATTTTAAATAAGTTGGTGAACAAATAGTGGCAAGTTAAGGTATAATATATGCCTAATAACATACCCTGGAGTGTCTGCTTTCTCAAATGGAAGGCCTTTGTGGGGTTATTTGAGCAGTCAAATGGCTATAATGCCACAAAATCAGACATATAACCATCTATGAAAATTCCAACTATAGAAACTGAAATAGCATGGTCTCCTATATGGCATTGTAGCTTCACAGAATAGGGGTAAAAGGTATACAATGGGGGTATCGTTGTCCTCAGCAGATGTAGCTGAACACAATATGGGGTTCTGTACAGGGATAGCACACACTAGGTTTACGAAATACACATTACAAAAACCTTGTTATATGTGTATATGCCAAAATAGAGAAAAAACACAATTTTACTCAAATATTTAGCAGAGATTGGTGGTGAAATGGCTACGCAAAAAGTGTCAAACTAACCCTAGGTAAATAGCCTGTGATGTCTACTTTATATAAATATATACTTTTGTGTGGCAATTTTGTTTCCTGTAATGGGTATTAAACTTCCAAGACAAACATACCAACTTCTAAAATTGTTTCACATTGAAATTTTATTTTAGACCTTGTAGTTTGTGACCTGTAAATTTCAAAATAAACTGAAATCCTACACATATTATGTACTTTGTAAATCAAGACACATAAATGAATTGATTTTAAATTACTTTTCCTAAGCTGGACATATTATGCACACATTATTATTGCCAAAACCTGGGGGAAAAAAAGCGTTTTTTTGTTTTGTTCCACATTATTTTGCATTTTTAGTGTAATAAATGAGAATTTACACATGTATTTGTCACATCAAATTAAAGCCCTTTTTGTTGTCTAAAAAAACGGTATATAATATGTGTTGGTACAATAAATGAGAGAGATGCAAATTGCAGTTGAACACAAACAGCAAAAAATGCAAAAATTGCTTGTGTCCTTAAGGGTATGTCCAGCTTATGAAGCTGTGTCCTTAAGGGGTTAAACGTATGCATAAATTAATTTGTGTGTTTGATTCTATTACTGTGATTTGTGTAATAAAAATGACTGTTCAAACCGTTCATGCATTTTCCAATTCCATTCATATGTACATGGCATTCGTGATTTTCCATTCATATACAATACTATTAGTATTTGAATGCCTCATAATTCAATTCAGTAGATCCTTAATAAAATGTGAGCAGGATATTGTTTTGCTGCAGAGCGATTTAGATAGATTGGGGGACTGGGCACTAAAATGGCAGATGAAATTTAATGTAGAGAAATGCAAAGTTATGCACTTCGGGGTCAACTTACACCCTAAATGGTAGTGAATTAGGGATAACCACACACGAGAAGGATTTGGGAATTGTTATAGACAGCAAATTAGGCAGAAATATGCAATGTCAACCTGCAGTTCCTAAGGCTAGTAAGGTTTTATCATGTATAAATAGGGGGATAAATTCTCGGGATGAAAATATAATTTTGCCTCTTTATAAGAACACACCTTGAATATGCTGTGCAATTTTGGGCACTTGTTCTAAAGAAGGATATCATGGCACTAGAAAAAGTGCAGACAAGCTACAAATTAATAAAAGGAATGGAGAATTTTAGTTACGAAGAAAGGTTAAAGAATTTAAATCTCTTTAGTTTGCAAAAAACAGCGCCTCAGAGTGGAAATGATCACTTTATGCAAAAATATTCGGGGCTAGTACAAACCATTATCTGGAAATCTATTCATAAACAGAGCTATACATAGAATAAGAAGTCACGCATCTAAGGTGGAGAAAAGGAGATTTCATCTACGGCAAAGAAACGTTTTTTTTACAGTAAGAGCAATAAGGAAATGGAATTCTCTGCTTGAAGAGGTGGTTTTATCAGAGTCCATACAGATGTTTAAACAGCAATTGGATAAATACTTGCAAAAACATAACATACCGGGATATAATTTCTAATTAGTGGGGTAATAGCTGCTTGATCCAAGGAGACATCTGACTGATATTTTGGGATCAAGAAGGAAATTTTCCTAGTTTGTTGCAAAATTGGAAGCGCTTCAGACTGGGTTTTTTGCCTTCTTTTGGATCAACAGGAAAAACATATGTGAGGAAGGCTGAACTTACTGGAGGCAAGTCTCTTTTCAGCTATGTGTTTTCTATTTTAGCACAGACGTGTGCATGATTAATCCTATACTGGGTTCACTCTACTATTGCACATGACCTTATAACAGGGTATTGTGTCGTTTAACCCTTACTTATCCATAATTTAGGACCTGCTATGGCTACTTCCCCTATCCAGGCTACCTATTCCACCCAGGCTAGTCTCATTATGCTATCTATTCCAGTAGTGATATTTATTACCATGGTATTGGTTTTACTTCCTTAATACATCTCACTCCATTCACGTTTTTGTACACGAGCACATTTAGAGTTTAGATTCAATATTAACTAATAAAATTGATTTATTTTTCTTCTTTCTTTTTATTATATTGTGCATTGTCTGATAGACATTTTGCATAAATTAGTTACCTATATTATGTACATTTTATTTATCCCTGTCCCTCTTGGTACACACTTTTCGTTAGTTTGTTAGTTTTCTCTGGGGTTACCCTCTGCTTATTAGTGTACCAGATATTGACTCTATTACAGTTTTATTCTTCCTCTTTTCAGCTATGTAACTATGTAACTGTGAACCAAAGTGGACATTAGTAGGCGTTAAAATTACAGAATTAGCAGATTTGTGAAGGAACTCCTCTGAAATACGTCTAGTGTCCATGATAGTAAGACCCTGCCCCCCCAGGTGAGCCTTTAATATACCGAACATACTTTAATGTTTTAACAAAATGAAATTGTGTTTATCACTTGAAATACATGAACTGTTCAACGAATAAGTTTTTACAAGCATGTACTCAACTGAATTATGAGGCAATCAAATAAACAAATAGTATTGTATACGAATGGAAAATCATGAATGCCATGTACATATGAATGGAATTGGAAAATTCATGAATGATTTGAACAGTAATTTTTATTACACAAAATCACATTAATAGAATCAAACACACAAATTAATGTATGCATAATGTTAAGAATGAAAGGAACTTTAAAAATGAATAACTCATCTAAGTGGGAATGGATAAGTTCACGAACAGATGCATAAAGTGAATATGAATCCAACGAATGCGGGGAATGTGAGGTAAAGGCATTTGTATGCATTTTGAAAACGTACAAATTAAACATTAATACCATCAAGTTTCAAAAATTATATCATTAATCGATTAATTTCCATAACACTTCTCTACACGGAGATGACCTTTCGCATACCAGCACCCCGGCCAGATCTAATTTCCCTACGAGACAGACTGTAGTAGCCAGCCCAGCTTCCAGCTACAGATCATGGACAATACCCAAGATTACACCAGAACTTAAATGAATGAACATTCCCTTTCCAGCTACTCCCAGGAAAGGTTAACTGTTTTGTTTGTTAAAAACATAAAACGATAACGAAAGGCCTGGCCCCATTAGTGAATGTAACATACAAAACAGCTTAACCGAGCTACATGATATGGTGTCCTCGCAGGTGGCTTCTACAGATACTATTAATAATCGGTTGGATAATCTGGAAACCACTAACCATTCAGTTCCGGAGATCCAACAACCCATAGCCCTTCCAGAACTGAGTCTAGGAGGTAACTCTAATCCATTACCTATTAAAAATACAAACATTGTCAACTCGGTACATCTTATCTTACAAAATGTAAATCGTGACATTTTAGAAGGTAAAGACGTTAACCTGGCGTCTCTCCTCACTGCTTTTCAAGATATAACCGAAAACATATCTTACACATTTAGCAATATATCAGTGGTAATGAAGGCTAGAAACCCCAGACTTAAAGAAATTGAATATTCCAGAGTTTGTATTAGCTTTTGGACTATTTAGAGACATGATTTGCTCCTCCTATCCTCATTGCAGAGAGGAACTTGATTTATATATGCACAAACTGGTTGACCTAGGTCATAAATACAGAGGCTTTGACAACAAAAAGAGACTCATTATTGATTTTTCAGCCCCTCACTCCTTCTCTACCAATAGTTTAAGTGCATGAATACCTTCAGAAGACTTCTCATTACAGTACGCTAAAGTTCCTGTAGCTACAGACAAAACGTAAGGTCCCAACACTAAAAAATAACTTTCCTAGGTATTACACTAAATTCAGAATCTATGCAAGCTAGCCTGCCTCAGAAAAAGGTAGATCGGATTCTAACATATATTGATTCCTGCACCACTTGTGGGTCCCGCACTAGAAAGGATTTCCATTCATTGCTAGGTTCACTCAACTTCGCTATGAGGACTATTCCTCAAGGCAGAGCTTTTATCTCTAGATTACCTTCTCTTCTACACGGACTACCAGATGATGACTCTAGAACTGTTTTAAACGATCCAGCTAAAGCTGATTTAAAAATGTGCTGTCTCTTTTTGTCCTCATGGAACAGCAGGTCTTTAGTTGTTCCACCTTAGACAACTCTCCAGTAATATGGACTGACACAGCAGGAGCCATAGGTTATGCTGCCATGTACACTGACGATTGGGTCCAAGCTACATTGCCCCAAGAAACTTCCACTCTAGATCATTTTAATCAAACCTCAGCACTATTTGAAATGTTTCCTATTGTGGTAGCAGCTCACATTTGGTCATGAGTGAAAAGGAAAAGCAGTTAGGTGTTTCTGAATAAAGCAGCTGATTCTTTGTCATGTTCTAATTTACAGGAATTTTTCAGACTCCATCCTACAGCGAAAATTCAGCACAGAGACCCTCCACAGTTTAAACACCTAATCATGCCTTAAGTTTTTATTATTTCAGAGTATATCTCTTGCACAAGCAGGATTGTCTACAAACACAAAAAAAGCTTACGCTAGAACATATTGTATGTTTAAGATATTTGTGTGTGATTTTAATGTAATAAATGTATTTTAAATTGAAACTATGGAAGCCATCTCAACTTTTTGCCACATCTCTTTGAAATTAGCCTATAATACAATCAAACTATACTTAACAGGAATACAACATTACATGTTGCCTTTTTACCCCAACAAAACACAATTTTTATCTTCGTATCCGGTTAAAAGTGTACTGAAAGGTATTCAGAAACTAAAACGTCAAAAACCACCTAAAAGACTCCCCATAGACAGTAAAATATTTAAAGAAAGTGAACGACCATTATATACTATCAATGCCTCAGACTAAAACAAGCCAGACTGGTCCTCCAGTAGAACTTCCATACTATCCAACTTTCTCTAAATGGTGCCCAGTTCAAGTTTTGGAAACATTAATTCAAAGTCAGGTTAACCAGAGCCCAATGATGCCTTACTATCACTACACGGGAAACCACTTGCCACATAACTATTCATGCTATATATTCATAAACTAATACTTCGTTTAGGCTTTATCCTGCCTCCTTCTCAGGTCATTAATTCCGTATTGGGGCAGCAACGGCGGCTTCTAGCAATCATATCCCTACACACATAATTAAGAATATGGGACGCTGGAAATCCTCTGCATACAACAGGTACATTCCAAACCCAGAGAAAGATTTCAGACTTGCTTTCTATAATATGACTAAATAATTGTTATTTGTGATAAGAATATATAAACTTGTTTTTCATATTTTTGCCCTCTTTATTACAGGTCTAACCTCTCGTCGGTTTCGGCACACATCAACCGACTTATTTTCTTATCAAATTACATATGTTTTTAATTATAGGGCATATAAAGTCCTGGACACAAATGGAAGACGTAAGCCTGAAATTGTGAGAGGGGTTTGTCGGCCTACTTAAACCCAGGTAACCCCTGCTTACCTGTTGTCGACGTTTTCTGGAAGTTCCCCTCCCACCTTACTCATTATTATTTATATTAATATCACCAGTGCGGCCTCTTTATTACAGGCTTAACCTCTTGCCGGTTTCTGAACACCTCAACTGACTTATGTTCTTATTGAAGTACATACATTTTTAATTATACGGCCTATAATATCCCGGACACAAATATATATATGTGTGTGTTTATATTGATATCAAATTACAGTAACGATGAAATTGTATAATATATGCATAATATATTAATAAAATGCTTTCATTATTTTATAATATATTATATATATATGATGTATGTATAATATATTAATTCCATACTCTAAATATAATTTTTTACTTTAATTTCAACTTTGGGGGACTGCTTGACAACCCATTGTCATCGTGATCACATCTTCTGGAAGGATCAGATTAGTCATGGGGGCATTGCCTGCATCGTCAGACAAGACCCCAGTGCGATCTCCAGTGGGGGAATGCCGATGGACACGTAGATGGCGAGCACGGCTAGGACGTGCTATGCTATCTGGTTGCGTTTAGGACTACCTCCCAAATGACTGCACACCCGCCGTCCTTAACAGGTTAATGTGAACCTGGAATGAAGAAAAAAATATAAGGACATAAGAGTGCTATAATTAACAATTTTATAGCCTCATTCTGATTATTTAAAATAAAAATAAAACAACTAGCACCTTAAACGTAAAACTTTAATTTTTAAGGACTGTAAAAACTATATTACAAGTGCATAAAATTAACAACTGACCCATTAACCAAAATATCCATTATAGCAAGCTGCTGTTTAACAAATCATATACAAGAGCATTTAGATGTCTGTCCTGTATTGTACAGAAGAAACAATATCTTATTTCAGTGGAAATCCATGTTCTTGAAATCTATTGAGCATCGATATTTGCCATCCACAAACCTGGCACAGACAAGGCTTGGGATACAGGGGCAAGTGTGGTGAAGACGTTTCCCATAGAACGGGACCTATAGAAGACAGAAAAATGACATTGTGAACCTAAACAGAAAACTTCATTCATTCCAAAAACCCATATTAAAAACAATAAAGGCAAGACATTACAATTTTTGCATATCAATTTGAGCTTTAGTTTAAACCCATATTTGTATAATGTAACATTGCATTTAGATTTTTTTCAAGATGTTTTAAAGCACTGACTGTGATTGATCTAATCATAAAATATTACTGTATTTTATTCTGTTTCTGTGGATATTGCTCAGGACATTGATTGGTACAGAATCTCATTACATTTGAATCTCATTAGGTTTCAATGTTACAGATGCTCTACCAATAAATCATGGATAGTATGAGCAAGTGCATATGTTTGCAAATATACAGACAAATAGATGGTGTGTGTGTGTGTGTGTGTACACATGTGTAGCCGTGTGTGTGTAAATGTCTGAGTGCATGTCTAGGTGTATGTATGTCTGCATATGTGTAGAGTGTCTAGACTACCCCCTCCAGACAATTATATCTGCAGTTTCCTTCCCACCACATTCAGACACACCCCATATCCTTTTCCAATACTCTTCATTCTTGGGATAGCAGTTAGCCATGTTTACAGTCCCCATCCCCCCTATCCCTTTCTATTAGCCATGTTTACACCCCCATCCCCTCTCTACCTTTCTAGTAGCCTAGCCAAGCCCCTCTCCCCTTACCAGTTAGCCATGTTTCCACCCCCCTCTCGCTTAGCTATGTTTGTAGCCCTCATGCCCCCTTTCCATTCACCATATTTCTAGCCCCCATGCCTCCTCTCCCTTTCCATTAACCATGTCTCCAGCCCTGTTAACAGTTAGCCATGTTTACATCCCCTTACACCCCAAGTCATATTTCCCTCTGCTTTCATCTCCCCCTGTTTGGTTTAGTCCATTCTCTATTCTCCCCATTTATAGTATCTCCTGTGTCTTTCTCTCCTCACTCTTTGTTCTGTCTTCTCTTTTTTTTTTTTTTAATCTGTTTAGTAATATAATTGTTTGCATAGTCAACAAAAGCTGAATAGTAAGACTCGCGGGTCTAATCATGCTTAATATACACATATAACATAAGTGTGAGAACAAAATCAACGTCCTGAGAAAAACATACATCTTCCAGGCGTATTGGTCTGCTCGTTTAAAAAATAAGTGGACACATAGGTCCGCTTCAACTTTCAGGGGAGTAGGTCCAATTAACCTCGTCCCACCTCAGGGAACATATAAGCTTAATTCTGTTATAGCCTTGAAATTGAAAGTAACAGTGCACTATTGTAGGGAAACACCATATACCAATCCCAAGTGGGAACTTTAAATGTAGTGCCCGGAGTCTAGAGTGTCCCCGTAAGAGTTACCTATGGCAGAGCTCGTGCGTTGTTCAGGTATCCCTCACCCATCCGTGGTGCCTGAATCCTCGTCTATAGTTATTGTGTGATGAGTGTCGAAATTCCCCGTAGTATGGGTATTACTCCCGTACGCGGATGAAATAAGTCATGTATCTATCTGATTGTCAGACATTCGTCAAGCTCGGTATATCCCGTCTAAGCGTCGGGTATCCAGGACACAGGGCTTTTGATTAGGCGTCAGTGCATTTTGTCAGTTTCCATCTGCAGATGTCCGTTTTGTTCATCCCTGTTACTCTCCTGGTATATCGTGTTATCTATCTATCTCACAGTTAACTCATCCGGCCTCGATCCCGACCCCCCGGGGTCCAGGTGTGCAGGTAGAATGGGTAAGGAGAAGGGTAGAAGCAGGGGATAGTGGTAGTTAAGCTACATGGGGTATAACCCCTCCAACAGGGTCTGTGCCAGCCTGTGCCCCCGCCGCGCGTCCCGGTGTGTCTCAATCTCCACGGTAACGGGAATTGTATCTGTCTTCTCTCTGTATCCCCTGTTATGCAGTCCAGCTAGCGTTAGTTCTGCTTTCAGGATCACTAAGCACAGCCCCTAGGGCTCACACTGCACATGTTACATCACGCAGTATTAGAAATCATCCTCTGGACTGTATCGGCAAGATACTGGCTGTTCTCCTGGCTCCTGGTGGCATAGTAGGTACCCCCATCAGGCATGCGCATGTAGGCAGATGCCTTCTCTGCCTAACTGGAGATCCAGCCCTGCCTGCACTGAGTGTATTTTTTTGTTTGTTCTGCATAGACAAACTCCCCTCCCCCCCCCCATATTTAAGGGACAAGCCACCTAGTAACAATGACAGTATAACCTAGCGGTTCCCAAACTGTGTGCCGCTGTAAAATGTTTCTCCGGTGCTATGATCTTAGAAACATTTCTGCTAAACAGTGGCCCGGTCACATGCTGCGGTCCTATAAGACCTTGACCTGGCCCCTGTAATGTCGGCAGGCTGGGAGGAAGTGACAGCTAATGGATGTAAGTACATGTGTTGTTTATCTCAATTTATCATACACATAAATACTTCTGTGTTTTAAAGTTTTACAGGTCACATGGTTTTCTACAGAGGTTCAATATTGGAGGTTTTGTATTGTTAACTGTTTCTGCCGAGGTACCTTATGGCTGTAAGGATGACATTCTTCTCCTTCCTGTCCCATTGGGGTACACATTCTTAATCCTCGCAACCACAAGCTGATTGCACAGCAGGTCCCAATGCTACATTGCATGTCTCTCTCGCATGCCTGTTGGGATTTAAGAAGACACCCTGTTACTACAGAATATAATTTGCACACTGACACTAAAAGTATAAAAGCACGACACAGGCTTATTTGAAAATAAATCACATATGACTTGTGTTTATGTTTTTTTTTTTTATGAGATGTTCCATTTTCTTTTAACTTTCTATTACAGATTTGGCAAATTACATCATAATCCAGTTGAGACAAGGCACAATGAGGGCAGACCTTGCAAATGAAGAGGATAAATAGAAACATTGCTACATTTTTCCTCTTCTTGGTATACTTTCTCTATGCTGACTGTCCAAATGAAAATACAGAATTTATAACCATGATTGACAGCACATAGTTTCAGGAAAAAAGGTGTGTATTTCTACAATTAATTTATTATTTATTTAATTTTTACACTTACAAATATATATTTGTTTAATACATGGATAAGTAACATAATATTATAATATTTGGAAGTGAATGTCCCCCTTATCTACTTAGTGCTCAACCTTTTTGTTCCTTTTAAAAACAACTCAATCAATGTGTAATAGTTCTTTAAAGCGTCACTTTGTTTATGTATTAATGCACATCTATTTTAGAATTACAAATATAAATATGGCGTTGTGCTTAATGAGGGAAAATTTTCATATAAAAAAATGAATTGGGGAGCACATCCTGCGCATTCATTTCTTAAACAAGATGCTTTTGTAAAGACCAATATTGAAATATACTCTGTAAGTTAAGCACACAAAAAATCCATCTGCAATTCTTATAAGGCTACATAAAATCACATATCTTAAGCAAATAAATATGGGGATTTGTATATATATATATTTTTATCTATTCACAGCCATTCAATGACTTCCTAAAAAAATAATGGTCTTCTCTTAGCTCATATCACCACACTGTTTTCAAAAACAGATACCAAAGAGACTCGATTTGTGATAGCACTAAAAGAAAGACTTTTACCAGTTATGTTAATTAACCTCTAAAACCGTGAAAGGAGCCCCAATCTCACAGTTAACAGCAGCAATGTCAGGTGCCGTGTAATCCTCCCGGGTTTTTATATCAGAAGCACATTTAGATCCTAAAACATATATAGATTGTTATAAAACTGAATGCCATTGTTTCATTGCTTAAATCAATTGTCTGCACCAGGGAGCAAGATACCTGGTACACATTTGCAGCAGAAGTAGTAAAGGCTTATTCATTAAACTCTTGGGATGTTCTTACAATGTAAGGGGAAAAAAATGCGTTTTCAGGCAGGCTATATGTGCCAATTTAATTTTACATGCAATAGTATCTATTATTCAACCGCTGACTGATTTAAAATATTAAAGCACGACTTGAGTTCTCCTGGGGGAGAAATACATTATACAAAAATAGATTGGATTGTTATTATTTTTGTCTTTGCCAAAAAAAAAATAAAAGTAAAAAAACATTTTGAAAATAAAGATTAGTAACCATCATATTCTTGGATCTTCATATTTTAAGCCATCGATTGGATAAAGAAGATTAATAGCAAATTGACGGTTACTTACGTACAAAGGTTAACTAACATCAAAGCGATCATTTGTTTATTGATTTAAATATAGGTATAAGTAACATAATATTATCACATCAGACAGCAGATTTGGAATGTTACTAAAGTGCTATAGTTGTTTAGTGATTACTTTTGCTTAATTGACTCACTCATTGGTCACACGATAAAGCACAATTCAATACAAAGTAGCATGAATTTATGAAATTCTCGGATTACAGGAGAAATATAAACGGTATTAAATTCTACGTCACATGCACATTGATTAATTGGTTATACCCCACAAGTGATAAAATGATTGTTTCCAAAAAAGACTTACCCCAGTTATCACCGCACACGTGGAAAACGTTATCAATAGCAGTAAAACAATGCCTTGTGTTATTATTTTCATGGCAATTTGAAGTGTTAAAGAGGAAAAACAAAATTCCTAAGCAGTTACAGGAGTGATCCGCTTGGTCCTGGGATTAGTAACACTTATATCAGTCTCGATGCACTGTGACAGCATTATCATGCAGCCTCTGTATATAAGGGAGACGCTCTTTCTATTTCCGCCCTGATGTGATGCTTCTCTGAATCTATAATGACCATTAGGAAAATAAAGGATTCTCTGACATGCCTCTCTCATCATATCAGATAGAGCGCAGATTTGGAGATACACTTTACATCTGTAATAATTTCACTTTTCTTGGAAATGACTTATATTTGGTATTCGACTTTAATGTGCGTTGGGAAATACAGAGTAGTAGCTATCTGCAGAAGGCAAAGCTATATTTGAAAAGGCAGCTTTTTAAACTACACGAAGAACTGTCACATGGCAGAAACATTTATGTTTCATTAATCAAAAAGCAAGAAAATCGATTGTGTGTCTGTATATTGTGTGTGAACCAATTAAAACTATATATATATATATATATATATAGTGTAGATTGGATTAGCCGTATTAGTCCCGTAGACAAGATGCCAAAATATCAGGTGATCAAAAAATCACCTTTTTTATTGGACTAACATAATATTTCAAAGACAAGCTTTCAAGAGTTTTCCCCTCTTCCTCAGGTCTGAAGCAATACTGAATAATCTGATAGAGTTTAACACTTAAAACAACTGATGTTAGAGAATAGGAGGGAGGGAGGGAGTAAGTGGGGTGTCATAAATAGCAGAAGATGTGCCTGAAAGTGAAAGGTGCAGGTTGGCTTTTAACTAGCTTATTGACTATCCTCTGTTTATCTACTTTTTCTGACTATTCTCAGCCAACCTGCACCTTTCACTTTCAGGCACATCTTCTCCTATTTATGACATCCCACTTACTCCCTCCCTCCCTCCTATTCTCTAACATCAGTTGTTTTCTTAATGTTTTAATTGGTTTATTAATGTTAAATATGTTTTAATGTAAAATGTAATTTCATTACATGTCACTTTGTTTATACATATTTCCCTGAACCCGCGAACCTGTTCCCTCTTTATAAATGGTTACTACCTTTTAATCATCTTTTTGAAGTTTGAAGCTGTTTTCTAACTTCTGGAGAGATCAGGAGGTGCACGTATGGTAAAAATGGATAACCTTAAATTTACCTTAAAATTCAAACTTTTTAAACAATTTGTATATTGTGCTTAAATGTTATTGGGTAAACATACAGATGTGTAAACAGCTATTGGATTAATACTTGCAAAAAAATAACATACAGGGATATAATTTTTAATTAGTGGGGTAATAGCTTCTTGATCCAAGGAGATATCTGACTGCTATTTTGGGGTCAAGAAGGAATTTTTTCCTAGTTTGTTGAAACATTGGATGTACTTCAGACAAGATTTTTTGCCTTCTTTTGGATCAACAGCAAAAATATATGTGAGAAAGGCTGAACTTAAAAGACATAAGTCTTTTATTATTTTATTATTATTATCGCCATTTAAATAGCGCCAACAGATTCCGTAGCGCTTTACAATATTATGAGAGGGGGTATTTAACTATAATTAGGACAATTAAAGAAAACCTACAGGAACGATAGGTTGAAGAGGACCCTGCTCAAAAGAGCTTACAGTCTATAGGAGGTGGGGTATAAAACACACTAGGACAGGAAATAGCAATCAAATAAGGTGAGAGTGAAGCAGAGCTGGAGGAGAGAGTAGCATGCTGCCCTTTAGGAGAGAGCAAGAGACAGGTATGTGAGGTAGAGGTTACTTTAGGAGGCCATAAGCTTTCCTAAATAGATGGGTTTTAAGGCACTTCCTAAATGATTGAAGACTAGGGAGAGTCTGATGATGGTAGGCAGGCTATTTCATAGGAAAGGAGCCACCTGCGAGAAGTCCTGCAAGCGTGAGTTGGCCATACGGGTGCGAGCAGCGGACAGGAGAAGGTCACAGCCAGAGCGGAGAGACTGAGAAGAGGCATACCTATGGATCTGTGATGAGATATAAAAGGGGCTAGAATTGTTCAGTGCTTTATAGGTATGTAACAATGTACGTATACTGTGTATGTATATTTAATTAAGGATTTACTCCTAAAAGTTTAAATTATTATATGTATACCAATTTCAACTAGATTATTTTTATAAATTGATTAATGCATTATAGGCATGTGCATGGGGAAAATACTCAGCTCTGATCGGGATTCCGAAATTCAGGACTTCAACAATTCGGGACTTCGGCAATTCGGCACTTCGACACTTCGGCAACTTCGGCAATTCGGCACTTGACCAATTCGCAACTTCGGCACTTCGGAACTTCGCCACTTCGGGGCTTCGGCAACTTCGGCACTTCGGATCTTAGACACTTCGGAACTTCGGCACTTCGGAACTTCGGCACTTCGGAACTTCGGCACTTCGGAACTTCGGCTTTTGTAGCAGCCGCTTGGTAGATAACTCCCTAATTCCCACGGTATTAGGGAGTTATCTACCAAAAGGCTGAAAAACCTAAATTGGTCTTTCAGCCATATTTACTAATACTAAGTAAAAATTACTTAGTATTAGTAAATTGTGCCCCTACTTGCAATACCGCGAGTAGGGGCATGTCTATTAAACAGTGAGCAGCCTATGGCTGCTCACTGTTAAAAAAAATAAAAAAGGGTCCCCCCTCCCTGAGCGGGTGGGGGCCCTAAAGTTAAAAAAAAGAGGGCGGATCTATTGTCCTCCCCACCAGCCCCCACCCCTGAGTGGTGGTGGGGGCCCTAAATAAAAATTGGAGGGGGACCTAATTTCCTCCCCCCTGGCCCCCACCCCTGAGCGGTGGGTGGGGGCCCTTAAAAAAAATAAGGGGGGGACCCCTGGCCCCCACCCCTGAGCAACGGGTGGGGGCCCTAAATAAAAATTGGGGGGGGACAGAATTTCCTCTCCCCTGGCCCCCACCCCTGAGCGGTGGGTGGAGGCCCTTAACAAGAATAAGGGGGGGACCCCTGGCCCCCACCCCTGAGCGACGGGTGGGGGCCCTAAATACAAATAGGGGGGAACCTAATGTCCTCCCCCCTGGCCCCCACCCCTGAGCGGCGGGTGGGGGCCCTAAATATAAATGGGGGGACCTATTGTCCTCCCCCCTGGCCCCCACCACTGAGCGGTGGGTGGGGGCCCTTAACAAGAATAAGGGGGGGACCTAATGTCCTCCCCCCTGGCCCCCACCCCTGAGCAGTGGGTGGGGGCCCTTAACAAGAATAAGGCGGGGACCTAATGTCCTCCCCCCTGGCCCCCACCCCTGAGCGACAGGTGGGGGCCCTAAATACAAATGGGGGGACCTAATGTCCTCCACCTGGCCCCCACCCCTGAGCGACAGGTGGGGGCCCTTAACAAGAATAAGGGGGGGACCTAAAGTCCTCGCCCCTGGCCCCCACCCCTGAGCGACGGGTGGGGGCCCTAAATACAAATGGGGGGAACTTATGTCCTCCCCCCTGGCCCCCACCCCTGAGTGGTGGGTGGGGGCCTAAACAAGAATAAGGGGGGACCTATTGTCCTCCCCCCTGGCCCCCACCCCTGAGCGGTGGGTGGGGGCCCTGAATACAAATTGGGGGGGGACCTAATGTCCTCCTCCCTGGCCCCCACCACTGAGCGGTGGTTGGGGGCACTAAATACACACTGGGGGGGACCTATTGTCTTCCCCCCTGGCCCCCACCCCTGAGTGGTGGGTGGGGGCCCTAAACAAGAATAAGGGGGGGGACCTAATGTCCTCCCTCCTGGCCCCCACACCTGAGCGGTGGGTGGGGGCCCTAAATGAAAATGTAACCCCCCTCCCCCAGATGACTAGGGATCCCCAAACCCCTAGTCACCCCCTACCCCCCAAAAAAAACCCTACCTACCCCCCTCACCCTAAAAATAATGAGGGGGGACCATTTAACTAAGTACCTGTAAAAATAAAAATAAACTTACCATTCAATGTTTTCTTTCTTCTAAAATCTTATTTTTTCAGCCCAAAAAAGGCCAAATAAATATCCATAATAACTGACACAATGAAAAAAATAAATTAAAAAAAACGAGCGCAAAAAAAAATAATCCATCTTTGACCCTGCGAGGGCTCTGCGCAGACTGAGCTCTGCAGGGCGGGGGAAGGCTTATAAAGCCTTGCCCCGCCCTGCAATTAGGCTAAGGGCACTCTGACTGGTGGGTTTAAACCATCCACTCAGAGTGCTCTGACAGGTAAATGAAGAGACTGACAGGTAAGTCTCTACATTTACCTGTCACAGCACTCTGATTGGTTGGTTTGAAATCCACCAATCAGAGTGCTCTGTGTCATTTTACGCAGCGTGGGAAAGTTCTTTGGAATTTTCCCACGCTATGTAATTTGACTCATAACTCTCTGATTGGTTACTTAATCCACCAATCCGAGTGTTATGAGTCAAATTACACAGCGCGGGAAAATTCCAAAGAACTTTCCCATGCTGTGTAAAATGACACAGAGCACTCTGATTGGTGGATTTCAAACCAACCAATCAGAGTGCTGTGACAGGTAAATGTAGAGACTTACCTGTCAGTCTCTTCATTTACCTGTCAGAGCATTCTGATTGGATGGCTGAAACCCACCAATCAAAGTGCTCTGAGCCTAATTGCAGGGCGGGGCAAGGCTTTATAAGCCTTCCCCCGCCCTGCAGAGCTCAGTCTGTGCGCAGCCCTCGCCGGGTGAAGATGGATTATTTTTTTAATTTTTTTACATTTTTTTTTATTGCGTCGGTTATTATGGTTTTTTATTTGGCCTTTTTTGGGGCTGAAAAAAGAAGATTTTAGAAGAAAGAAAACATTGAATGGTAAGTTTATTTTTATTTATTTTTACAGGTATTTAGTTAAAGGTCCCCCCTCATGTTTAGGGTGAGGGGGGTAGGTAGGAGTTTATTTTTGGGGGGAGGGGGTGACTAGGGGTTTTTGGACCCCTAGTCACGGGGGAGGGGGGTTAAATATGTATTTAGGGCCCCCATCCGCCGCTCAGGGGTGGGGGCCAGGGGGGGAGGACATTAGGTCCCCCCCCCTTATTTTTGTTTAGGGCCCCCACCCACCGCTCAGGGGTGGAGGCCAGGGGGAGAACATTAGGTCCCCCCAAATTGGGTTTAGGGCCCCCACCCACCGTTCAGGGGTGGGGGCCAGGGGGGAGGACATTAGGTCCCCCATTTGTATTTAGGGCCCCCACCCACCGCTCAGGGGTGGGGGCCTGGGGGGAGGACATTAGGTTCCCCCATTTGTATTTAGGGCCCCCACCCACTGCTCAGGGGTGGGGGCCAGGGGGGAGGACATTAGGTCCCCCCCATTTGTATTTAGGGCCCCCACCCACCACTCAGGGGTGGGGGCCAGGGGGGAGGACATTAGGTCCCCCCCAATTTGTATTTAGGGCCCCCACCAACCGCTCAGGGGTGGGGGCCAGGGGGGAGGACCATAGGTCCCCCCAATTTGTATTTAGGGCCCCCACCCACTGCTCAGGGGTGGGGGCCAGGGGGAGGACCTTAGGTCCCCCACAATTTGTATTTATGGCCCTCACCGACCGCTCAGGGGTGGGGGCCAGGGGGGAGATCATTAGGTCCCCCCCCTTATTCTTGTTTAGGGCCCCCACCCACCGCTCAGGGGTGGGGGCCTGGGGGGAGGACATTAGGTCCCCCCCCACAATTTTTATTTAGGGCCCCCACCCCCTCAGGCACGGAGGACCCTTTTTTATTTTTTTTAACAGTGAGCAGCCACAGACTGCTCACTGTTTAATAGACATGCCCCTACTCGCGGTATAGCGAGTAGGGGCATAATTTACTAATACTAAGTAATCTTTACTTAGTATTAGTAAATTTTACTGAAAGACCAATTCAGGTCTTTCAGCCTTTTAGTAGATAGCTCCCTAATACCGTGGGAATTAGGGAGTTATATACTTATTCATTCCTGTCATTACATTGACTGGCTAAGTAACTTACATTTTACATGAATGTATGTTACTTGATTGTTGTAAGTGTTGCAAATGCTTACAGCTGAATCCTGGCTATGTTTGTATACTTTTTATTTGAAATTGTAAACAGTGTAACATTCTTCTTCTTTCACTGGGTAAGTATATTCATACTTAGGCAATACTGTGCTTCGGAACTTCGGAACTTCGGCACTTTGACACCTCGGAACTTCGGCAACTTCGGAACTTCGGCACTTTACCAATTCGGCACTTCAGCACTACTACACTTCGGAAATTCGGTGACCTTCGGGACTTAAGCAATTCGGCACTTCGGCAATTCAAATATTCGGACATTCGGAAGCACCCAAATGTCCGAATTAGCAGAAATTCGGCCGAATTTTAATTCGGACCGAAACGAATTGCACATGTCTAATACATTATATCATATGTTATATATTAACAGAGGATAATTAACACAATGTTATGTAACGGAAGACTTGTTTCTTGCACAGTTCCCTGGTCCAAAAAGGTTGAAGGTTCCAAAAGGCCCCACACCCCCCATAGCCATCCCTAAATAAATTTACCATACGCACATCTCACTAATATTTAGGGAATAGCGCAGATTGACATAACAGAATTATTAAAAACTACCGGTAGAAGTCCTGGTTAAAAATCTTCTATTTTCGTTTTTGGGGGGCCAAAAAAACTCCCCACATTATAACCTAGCGCAACTGTAAGAAAATAAATGTAAAAAAAAAAAAAAATTGTGATATAAAAATAAAACCTGTGCAGGAAAAAATAATCCAGACCATCCAAGGAGCTTGACTGGAAACTTAAAAAATGAACAGCTCAAAAATGTCAACAGCGTAGCCCCAGGCAAGTCTTCAGGCAAGGTTTCTCTCCCTCTTTACTATCCTAATGTCCTTCTTTTCTAGGAGCTCCATCTTGTTGGTATATCTGAGTGAATAACAGAGCTCCACGGTAAAAATACAGACTGTAATGTGTATTTAAATTATAATAAATGTATTTGGTCTGTGTAAATGGGCTTAGTCTGTGTAAATAAGATACATTGTTCTTGTTCAATTACATTTTAGCTACATAAACTGTTATTAGTATATCTCCTAAAATCTCTCAGAATAGCCCTAAAATCGTCCACAACGCTACTCACACCTAGAATTAAAGTATCCCTCGTTGTCCATTTGGAATGTAGAGAGGTATGCTATAGTGTAGACAAATATGTAGTTTCTCCTGTTTAATACTGGGATCATTTTTATCGCCCCAGTAGTGGAGGATTTTGCAGTTCCTATTTGATTTCTTCAGTTGTCCCTTCCCAGTTTGCCTAATGGAAATTTGGGGCCTGGCCACAATGTACAAACTAGACAAACACAAATAAAAAAAAACACTTGTGAAAATGATCATAGATTTTTTGTACAACTGTATGACTGTCTGTCAGAATCAAGGTAATTCTCCCAGACATGCCATAAGCTAATATGAATTGAGCCTTTTACACTTACTGAGGCATGAATTCAAGTAATCACTAATGAGACAGAGCTGGGTTAACTTATAAAACCGTACAAATACATTATTCCTGTAATACGTGGATGAAGGGCTGGCCAGTCCATAGGCGTCGGTGGAGCCATGGCTCCAGGCGGCATTTTGCCGCTTCTGTCAAATCATGTTCCTATACTGCTTACCACACTCCCCCCCAATGGGTGCTACTAGAAGGGGGCAGGTGCCCCTTAAATTATTCCTTACCTTTCCTCCCCGCCTGTCCCCATCCCCAATGAGCAATTTGTCTGCGCTTCCCATAGATCAAGGAGGTGCTCTCAGCAGCTTTACTGGCTGTCTGAAGTGCCCCCACCTGAACACATGCCAGCGGGGATGGAGTATGAGGCATGCTGCCGGGTGGAAGCAGTAATTACACTGCTTATCTACAGGCTGCCCAGCAGGATGTGTAAAGACGTTGTGATTCCAAAAAAGCATTGTACCGCAAGGTGCAAATTCTGCCCCTTACCCTGCGCCTGGAAAAGGTAGTGATTCTAATGGGCTGCTTTAGTGCTTCCAACCCCCACTTGTGAATGTAAGGGAGGGCTACTTGTTGTGTTTGTATGTATTAGGCAGTGTGTGTGTGTGCTTATGCATGTATTGGGCAGTGTGTGTGTGTGTGTGTGTGTATACTAGGCAGTGTTTGTATGCATTAGGCAGTGTGGGTGTGTACTAGGCAGTGTGGGTGTGTACTAGGCAGTGTGTGTGTGTGTACTAGGCAGTGTGTGTGTGTACTAGGCAGTGTTTGTGTGTGTGTGTGTATACATACTAGGCAGTGTTTTTATGCATTAGGCAGTGTGGGTGTGTACTAGGCAGTGTGTGTGTGTATTTGTACTAGGCAGTGTGTATGTGAACTAGGCAGTGTATGTGTGTGAGTGTGTGAGTACTAGTCGGTGTGTGTGTGTGTACTAGGCAGTGTGTGTGTGTATTAGGCAGAGGGTATATATTAAGCACGATGTATATGTATTAGGCAGTTTGTTTGTATGTATTAGGCAGCGTATTAATGTATGTATTACGCAGTTTATGCTAATGTGTGTGTGTATATATTATATTTTGAAATCTGGGGCCGTTGCATTTCAGACTGCAGCAGGCCTGATATCGTGGCCACACAGGCGCTGCCCCAAAACCGCTCTCACAGCCAGGCCTAAAAGCAACTGGTACCCACCAGGATGGTCCTGGAGCAGCCCAAGCCTCAGGTAACAGCATGGCTATTGGGAATAATCAGAGCCGACACTACCATAAGGCGGCAAAGGTGGCAGCCTTAGGGCACACCGGCCATGGGAGCGCAATATCCAACAGGAGGAGAGCAAGTAGTGCTCTGCCTCATGCTAATCACTCCATGTAATGGGGCCAAGCGGAATGCGCTGCAGTAGAGGATCTCTATCCGCTACCCGGTCTGACAGGAAGTGCTCAGGGAGTGGACTGAACAGCTTCCTGTTAGTCTGGGTATAGAAAGCAGAAGCTCCTCTTTCGTGATCTGCTTGGCCACACTACAACAATGCAGGTAAGTAGGGGCACAATGGGGAAAGAGAACAGGGCACATTAAAGGGCCTAACATAATGAATGTGGGCGTGATTATGGTGAGAGGGCAGCATTTCCTTCTTCGACTTCCACTACACTCAGGCAGCTGCCACAGTATAAAAACAAAACAACAAGATTTACTGTTTTAATTGACAGCAGTTTTGTATGACCCTAAAGTGTTGGCTTAAATTTATCTTCATGCTTTTTCAGAATAGTTCAATAATCACTCTGATTAATCATGACACAATAAAAGGAAGCATTTAAGAAATAAAATAATCTTATAACATACTTTATTTAGACCTAGTGTAACCTGAATAATTTCATACCACACCACTGACTTTGTGAAATATTTGAGTTATTTCCCTCCACGTTGATTCGATCAAACAAAAATGAAAAGGCCTGATCCACAGAGTTCATCTGTGCTTATTATTGCTGAGATAAATCAGCCGCAATGGGTGGCCAAGAAATAAAATATATTAGGGCATCAATATTATAGCACCCAAAAAGATATTTCACTATCAAAAAGACCATCAGCCAATTGCACGTTCTTTCAAATGATGTGCAGGTAATTTTAACTGTGTCTTATCCATATCCAATGGAGCTTATGAAAATAACAAATATAGTACTCTGAAATGACTATAACAATATAACAGCTACTGTAAATATTTCAATATAAACAGCATCATTTGATGGTATAAATTATACATTGTAATAGAAATGCATCACACGAATGACCTCACTACAATGTGGCCAGGCAGTTAAACTGAAATACAATAAAAGGACTAATAAATCTTGTAGTAAAGGCTAATTTATACACATATACCCATCCTTTACAATCATTTGGTTATAAGCAATAGAGAGAATAGTCAGTAGAAGGACGATGTATTGAAAAATCTACCCCTACCACACTAATTGCCTTGATCAAGTGTACCACTAATTCCTGTAAGGACTGAAACCGATTTCAGTTAGGAATGAAAGCGGCACTTGAGTGACTGTCTCTATCACATAAGAGGAGCAAAATTAATTATTATATATGTCAATACAGTGCAGTGAATTGCTTTGCTGAGATAGCTATTAAGTAGTAGTAGTAGTGGGCCTGTATTACATTTTTGTATTCCCCTGCCCAAAAGGAGGACTGTTCCAACTAATCAAAGCAACGAAAAAAAACTAAACCTTGTTTATGCTGCATCAATGAAATGAGGAATTAATAAAGAACCAGCCACGCCTGCTTGCTTCCCTTCCCCCTCCCGGTCCCCCATTGCTTTCTCTTTGGTGTATCTGTGAGGAGATATAAGAGGGGCTAGAATTGTTCAGTTCTTTAAATGTATGGGTTAGCACTTTGAATTGACTCCTATGGGATACAGCAAGCCAATGTAAGGACTGACAGAGGGGTGAGAGGACCGACTAGAGAGGAAAATCACTCTGGCGGCGGCATTCATTACAGACCAATCAGGAGAGAGTTACAATAATCCATGCAGGATATTACTAGAACATGGACAAGCTCATTGGTAGCATCTTGTGTAAGAAAGGGGCGGATGCGGGCTATGTTTTTAAATTGGAATCTACAGGATCTGGCACCAAACTGGATGTGAGGCTCAAAGGTGAGGCCAGAATCAAGTATGACACCAAGACAGCGTGCTTGCAAGGATGGACTTATGTGGATATCACTGACTTGAAGGGAGAGCAAGAGAGGAGGATTAGTATTATGAGGAGGAAAGGGAAGGAGTTCAGTTTTAGAGAGAATGAGTTTCAGAAAGCGCGAGGACATGGAAGAAAGGCCAGCAGTGACACTTGCAGGACGGCAGGGGAAAGGTCCGGGGAAGAGAGGTATATCTGAGTGTCATCAGCGTACAGGTGGTAGTGGAGTCTAAAGGAGGCAATCATTTTGCCAAGAGAGGCAGTATAAAGAGAAAATAGAAGGGGACCAAGGACAGAGCCTTGGGGAACTCCAACTGAGACAGGACGAGGGGAGGAGGTATCCTTGGAAAAGGAGACACAGAATGAGCGTTGGGAGAGATAAGAGCAAAACCGTGAGAGGACAGAGTCACAGAGACCGAGCGATTGAAGAGTTTGAAGGAGGAGAGCATGATCAATGGTGTCAAAGGCAGCAGAGAGGTCCAGAAGAATTAATATGGAGTAGTGACCTTTGGATTTAGCTGCGATTAGGTCATTAGTAACTTTGATAAGAGCAGTCTCAGTAGAGTGGAGAGGGCGGAAGCCAGACTGAAGAAGATCAAGGAGAGAGTTAGAATTGAGGAAGCAAGACAAGTCTTTATAACAGCTTTGATGAAAAAGGGAGCAGGGATATGGGACGATAGTTAGAGGGAGAGGATGGGTCAAGAGATGTTTTTTCAGGATAGGTACTAAAGTGGCATGTTTAAGGTTAGCAGGAACCGTGCCAGAAGAGAGAGAGAGCAGTTGAAGATGTGTGTTAGGGAAGGCACAAGACAAGGGGAGAGAGATCTGATGAGGTGAGATGGGACAGGATCTAGCGGGTAAGTGGTGGGGTGAGAGAAATTGATTAAATCAAGGCCCAAGTTTCCAGAACTACAACTAGATGTATTCTCCATGCAACTACCTATTTGAAGGGCTGACAGAATAAAGCCTTTATTAAGAGCAGACGAGATATATAGCTATCTAGCGTTTCACATTGATATACCTGTATTGGAACCAGGTTGGTCAAATTAAACAACTTGGGTCATATATGTCAGTGGTTGGTTTAATGTAAAATAAGGTGGTAGATTGTTCATGTAATAGGGCTGTTTTGTTTTCAATGGTCAGATATCTACCAAGTACCAGGACTTTTTAGCATTCGATAGTGAATTAAAATCTACAACTAAATCTTTGGTTGAGTTGGCATTTTAATGTTTTTACGTGCTGTGGAGATCTGTACATACATTTTATAGATATGGAGATCTGTGATAATTATTAACTTCAGACATTCCCTTCCTTCTGCAATTGATCTCTAATCACCTCCAGTGTCACTGTTCATGTCTTACTTTCCATAGTCTATTCCATGACAATTTGTTGGCCCTTTACCGCTGTCATACCAAGCAAAACATTGTTATTAAGTGTAATATATGTAGTATAAACATATATTGGTGGTAGGGTGAGTATGTTGGTTGTATAGTGTATATCAGGTCACAGGGAAAGATTTGAAAAGTGAATTTTTTCTTTGGTGCCCAATATGTCCCTCTGCCAGGTGTGAAATTGTGCACCCAAATTGCATGTAGGTTTATATATTTTTTAAAATCTAGTTTGGATGGTTACACCCCATTTGCCTGAGTTGCTTCAGATGCGTTGGCCCATTTTGATATGCTAAGTGATAGCAGTTAGGAGGCAATTCTTTGGCAGAAAACTATAATAATAACTCAGATATGAATAATCATGAATCCTGTTGTATATATTCTTATCAGTGTAACCAAAAAAGAAAACAAAGATCCCCCAAAATTAAAAATTAATCCAAAAAACACACCAGATCGATACCTATATTAAGACCCCTGGGTTCAAGGGTCTCAAGTCTATGTATCCAAAAAGTCTCCCTCTGAGATAACCTTTTTTGGGGGGGTCAAGACGGAAATAGGTTGCCACACGGACCATGTAGTATATTTACTGAAGTGCCCGTGTGGCAAACAGTATGTGGGTCGCACAAAACGTATCTTGAAGGTCAAATTTCTTGAACATCTGAATAACATTCATAAGAAACTTGTCCCATTGTAGCCATTGCCCCCTTTTTTCTTTTGGGGGGTTTATATGTATGGGTATTGAGCAGGTTCTCTCTTTCTGGCGTGGGGATGATAGGGTCAAAAGGTTATCTCAGAGGGAGACTTTTTGGATACATAGACTTAAGACCCTTGAACCCAGGGGTCTTAATATAGGTATCGATCTGGTGTGTTTTTTGGATTAATTTTTAATTTTTGGGGATCTTTGTTTTCTTTTTTGGTACTGAATATTGAAGGGTTTTATGTATATTTGTTTCTATCTATCTGTTCAATGTCCTGGTGACAGGTGGAATGGAGGTAGGAAATAAAAGTATTGTTTGATTTTTTATGAATCACTATATTGCCTTGTATGCATCATCCATACATAGTGATAATATTTGATTTTATATGCAGATGTGTGTACTAAATATAAATAGGAAATAGGAAATGTTTATTACACTGTTTTGAGGGAACATTTATAAATATGATAAAATAATAACAATAACAATATATATACAAAAAAGTAATCTTCTTTAAAGACACTATTGAGGTGTGAGTCACGTTTAGTGATGTACTGAACTGTTCGCTGGCGAATAGTTCCTGGCGAACATAGCGTGTTCGCGTTCGCCACGGCGGGCGAACACATGCGCGGTTCGATCCGCCCCCTATTCGTCATCATTGACTAAACTTTGACACTGTGCCTCACAGTCAGCAGACACATTCCAGCTAATCAGCAGCAGACCCTCCCTTCCAGACCCTCCCACCTCCTGTACAGCATCCATTTTAGATTCATTCTGAAGCTGCATTCTTAGATAGAGGAGGGAAAGTGTAGCTGCTGATAGGGAAATGTATAGCTAGGCAAGTGTATTCAGTGTCCACTACAGTCCTGAAGGACTCATCTGATCTCTGCTGTAAGGACAGCACCCCAAAAAGCCCTCTTTAGGGCTAGAACATCAGTCTGCTTTTTTTTTTGTGTAATCTAATTGCAGTTGCCTGCCTGCCAGCTTCTGTGTCAGGCTCAGAGTGGATACTGTGCCCACTTGCCCAGTGCCACCACTCATATCTGGTGTCACAATAGCTTGCATTTAAAAACAATTTTTTTTCACTGTAATAGATTTATTAGCAGTTAGTTGTCTGCAAGCGTCTGTGTGTCAGGCCAACAGCGTGTACTCTGCCAGTGCACAGTGCCACTCATATCTGGTGGCACAATAGCGTGCATTTAAAAACCCCAAAACTTTTTTTTCACTGTAATAGATTGAATTGCAGTTAGTTGTCTGCAAGCGTTTGTGTGTCAGGCTTACAGTGGATACTGTGCCCACTTGCCCAGTGCCACCACTCATATCTGGTGGCACAATAGCGTGCATTTAAAAACCCCAAAACTTTTTTTTCACTGTAATAGATTGAATAGCAGTTAGTTGTCTGCAAGCGTCTGTGTGTCAGCCCAACAGCGTGTACTCTGCCAGTGCACAGTGCCACTCATATCTGGTGGCACAATAGCGTGCATTTAAAAACCCCAAAACTTTTTTTTCACTGTAATAGATTGAATAGCAGTTAGTTGTCTGCAAGCGTCTGTGTGTCAGGCCAACAGCGTGTACTCTGCCAGTGCACAGTGCCACTCATATCTGGTGTCACAATAGCGTGCATTTAAAAACAAAAAAAATGTTTTCACTGTAATAGATTAATTAGCAGTTAGTTGTCTGCAAGCGTTTGTGTGTCAGGCTTACAGTGGATACTGTGCCCACTTGCCCAGTGCCACCACTCATATCTGGTGTCACAATAGCTTGCATTTAAAAACAAAAAAAATGTTTTCACTGTAATAGATTAATTAGCAGTTAGTTGTCTGCAAGCGTCTGTGTGTCAGCCCAACAGCGTGTACTCTGCCAGTGCACAGTGCTACTTAATATCTGGTGGCACAATAGCGTGCATTTAAAAAAAAAAAAAACACATTTTTTTCCCACTGTAATAGATTAATTAGCAGTTAGTTGTCTGCAAGCGTCTGTGTGTCAGGCCAACAGCGTGTACTCTGCCAGTGCACAGTGCCACTCATATCTGGTGGCACAATAGCGTACATTTAAAAACCCCAAAACTTTTTTTCACTGTAATAGATTGAATAGCAGTCAGTTGTCTGCAAGCGTCTGTGTTTCAGGCCAACAGCGTGTACTCTGCCAGTGCACAGTGCCACTCATATCTGGTGTCACAATAGCGTGCATTTAAAAACAAAAACCTTTTTTTACTGTTATAGATTGAATAGCAGTTAGTTGTCTGCAAGCGTCTGTGTGTCAGGCCAACAGCGTGTACTCTGCCAGTGCACATTGCCACTCATATCTGGTGTCACAATAGCTTCACTTGGTATGTCAGAGGAGTTATTGACACATCCGTTTGAAGAAATAAGTGATGCGCAACCATTATTGCCAGAGGATGTAGATAACAGGGATATGTCTCAGGCAGGCAGCATTACACACATGGACGTACGGTGTGATGATGATGATGTTGCACCCGCTGCTGCTTCCTTTGCTGAATTGTCAGATACAAGTGAAGCGGTTGATGATGACGATGCGTCCATGGATGTCACGTGGGTGCCGCTCGGCAAGAAGAAGAACAGGGCGAAAGTTCAGATGGGGAGACAGAGAGGAGGAGGAGACGAGTTGGAAGGAGGGGGAGGTCGTCGCAAGGAGCTAGTGGCACAGTCAGACAGCATGCTTCGGCACCCGGGGTCAGCCCGACAGCACGCCAATCAACGCATGCTGTGTCCACCACCAGAATGCCGTCATTGCAGAGCTCAGCAGTGTGGCATTTTTTTTTGTGTGTCTTTCTCTGACAACAGCGATGCCATTTGCAACCTGTGCCAAAAGAAACTGAGTCATGGGAAGTCCAACACTTCCTGGAGCGTGCCCTGCGAAGAGTGCTGGATCAGGCTGTAGATGAGCGTGAAGAGGAAGAGGAAGAGTTGTGGTCACCTTCACCACCAGAAACAGCCTTATCAGCATCGCTTGCTGGACCTACGGCAACGTTGGAAGAGGATTGTAAGGAAGAGGAGTCAGAGGAGGAATGTGGCTTTGAGGAGGAGGAGGAGGAAGACCAACCACAACAGGCATCCCAGGGTGCTCGTTGTCACCTATCTGGTACCCGTGGTGTTGTACGTGGCTGGGGGGAAGAACATACCTTCATTGAGATCACTGAGGAGGAGGAACGGGAAATGAGTAGCTCGGCATCCAACCTTGTGCAAATGGGGTCTTTCATGCTGTCGTGCCTGTTGAGGGACCCTCGTATAAAAAGGCTGAACGGGAAATGAGTAGCTCGGCATCCAACCTTGTGCAAATGGGGTCTTTCATGCTGTCGTGCCTGTTGAGGGACCCTCGTATAAAAAGGCTGAAGGAGAACGACCTGTACTGGGTGTCCACGCTACTAGACCCCCGGTATAAGCAGAAAGTGGCTGAAATGTTACCAAATTACAACAAGTCGGAAAGGATGCAGCATTTGCAAAGTAAATTAAAAAGTATGCTTTACACAGTGTATAAGGGTGATGTCACAGCACAACGGGAATCTAACAGGGGAAGAGGTGAAAGTAATCCTCCTCCTCCCACGACCACGACGGCAAGGACAGGACGCTTTAAAGACGTGTTGTTGATGGAGGACATGCAGAGCTTTTTAAGTCCTACGCATCGCCACAGCCCTTCGGGATCCACCCTCAGAGAACGACTCGACCGACAGGTAGCAGACTACCTCGCCTTAACTGCAGATATCGACACTCTGAGGAGCGATGAACCTCTTGACTACTGGGTGTGCAGGCTTGACCTGTGGCCTAAGCTATCCCAATTTACGATAGAACTTCTGGACTGCCCCGCTTCAAGTGTCCTGTCAGAAAGGACCTTCAGTGCAGCAGGAGGTATTGTCACTGAGAAGAGAAGTCGCCTAGGTCAAAAAAGTCTAGATTACCTCACCTTTATTAAGATGAATGAGGGATGGATCCCGAAGGGACTGACAGTGGGCGATACATTCGACTAAAAAAGGCCTGATGAGATGAGCTGCCTTGGGCTAAAAATGGTCCACAAGCTGCTGTATTTTAGCTCTGAATGCCGGTTGACTTGCGTGACTTATCCGCCACCAACTAGGGTTCAAGCCGCAATGTTTTAGGGCACTTTCTGCCTGGGAAACAAACATTAATTTTTATGGCCGCTGCTACAGCAGCGGCTGCAACAATACCTAATTTTTCAGGCATGTGTACATGCCTAATTTTTCGGCCCTCTGGTGCTGCACTGTGGCTTCAAAAACCAAACCAAAAAAAGGCACATAACAGGGATTAAACTGATAGGAATAGTACTACTTAACACACCACTCCTATCTGGTGGCACATTAGATTGCACGCGCAGTGCCCCAAATTTGAAGTAGGAGGACCGATCAAGCATCTTTTTCCATCTCCCGGTTCCTAAAATCGATGCCATATACACGTCCCCTGATAGGGCACCAGCTCGTTATTCTCTTGGGCGCCAGTTCGTTTTCTCTTTTTTACTTCACTAGGGACACTTTACTGCACTATGGGCACTTAGACCCACTCTTTGTCTTGCACACTGTTATTCCTAGCCAGCATCTGTGATGGGAAATCAGGCAGTCATCTAAACGTTTAGATTGAGCTTTAGCTTAGAACACCCTTGAAGGTGTTTAAGGAGATTAGGGCTAGTTTAGAGGATTCTTCTTAGACCTCTCTGAGTCTTTATAGCCCTTCTACCTATCCAGCATTTCTGGAAACTATCTAAGAGAAAGGGTGGCTGTGTGTCTGTGATACATTTAACTTTATATCACCTTATTGACACTTTTTATGACAGCATCACTCCGGTCTCCATACTCTCTGCCTATACCCATCTATTTAGAGGGAATTTCCTTGCCCCTGGCAATATTATATAATAGGTAATAGTATCACCATTATTACACAATTAGCCACTATAGGGGAATGAGTATAGTATCCCTTTGTTATTTATAAATGATACAATAAAGACTTTTGTCCATTACTCAATTAACTTTAACAAAGGGTACTAACCACGGTATTAGGAAGCATTACTCTGCTTTCCCTTTCTCCCTCTATTATACACCTATGCTCACTAGGATTTGTAGGTATCACTTTATTATAGTTGTCTAACCTTTTCCTATGCCAGTTTTAGATCTCCTTCTTGGGAGATTTTTTCTTTTTTCAGTTTATTAGCATACCTGGGTACAAGCCCTCGGTGGGGCTGGCACCACCACCTGACCACATTTCCTCGTTTCTTCCACTCATACCGCTTTTTCCATCTTTGAAGGGGTTTGGCGAAACAAGGAAATAGTCCTCTACTCGTAACAGGGATTAAACTGATAAGAATAGTACTACTTAACACACCTTATAATAACGCACAGAGAGGCAACGCAGAGAGAGGAGTCTGAAGAAGAGGAGTCAGAGGAGGAAGGTGGCTTTGAGGAGGTGGAAGACCAAACACAGAAGGCGTCCCAGGGGGCTTGTTGTCACCTTTTGGGGACCCTTGGTGTTGTACGTGGCTGGGTGGAGGAAGAGACCTTCAATGACATCAGTGAGGACAAGGAACGGACATGGCTAGCTTGGTATCCAACCTTGCGCAAATGAGATACAAATGCAGAAAGAAAAGTCCTGCGCTCAACTCCCATCACTACTGGGCGGCTGCAATGACTACAGTACACATCAGCCCCAATACATAGTAAAAACCAAAGAAAAACATGTTACTTGCGCTCTATCCTTTATCCCTATGTATTTTTAAAACAAATGGAGGTCTTTTAGTTACCTCCAATGGCCATGAGAGGATTGAGCCCACCTGCCACATCAAGGCAGACCCCCCCTAGGAGAGTTTGCGGTTGTGCAAATGGACTGTTTGCGGTTGTTTGCGGTGCGTTAAACGTGGAGTTTGGTCTGTCACTGTGAAGCGGACGTAAACCTTACACTACCTGATCGATACAACATCATACAGTAGGTCCCCCCCTCATTATTTTTATGGCCCCCACCAACCGCGCAGGAGTGGGAGACGGGGGGGAGGACAGTAGGTACTCCCCCCCCCCCTTATCCTTATTTACTGAATATTCCCCTGTATAACAATGTTTGGTATTTAGTGAATATTCCCTGTTCTGCTCTGTGTCAGTGTGTATCAGGGTCCCTGAGGACAGGTGTCAATCCATATCTGCCAAGTGACCCTATGTAGGTGGAACAGTCCCTATTCTGCTCTGTGTCAGTGTGTATCAGGGTCTCTGAGGACAGGTGTCAATCCATATGTCAAGGTGTCAATCCATATCCATTGTGATTTAGGAATGTTAGGTGATTTATGCCCTTTATGGATTAAAACCAGACTCTGCATCAACTGTGTAATTTTCCATGGGAGTTTTGACATGGATCCCCCTCCGGCATGCCACAGTCCAGGTGTTAGTCCCCTTGAAACAACGTTTCCATCACTATTGTGGCCAGAAAGAGTCCCTGTGGGTTTTAAAATTCACCTGCCCATTGAAGTCTATGGCGGTTCGCCCGGTTCGCCGGTTCGCGAACGTTTGCGGAAGTTCGCGTTCACCGTTCGCGAACCGAAAATTTTATGTTCTCGACATCACTAGTCACGTTATATAGATTGCTTTAATGACATAAATATGTGGGTTATTGAAATACATATCGATATTATGTATATGGAATATAGTGTGGGTCCCAGTGGACTGTTTTCAGGCTATGGGACATGTTAATGTGATATGTCTCATGTCTAGCAGTTTCCTTTTTTGGGATTTAAACAATATTTGTGAGATTTCACATTTGAGGAAATTTTTTATTTTGTATGTCGTCCAGACTCAGTATGATAGATATATATACTAGTATTTAAATAATTGACAGTTTGTTATAACTGTTCCCCCTTTTTCCCCACATTCTAAGTGACATTAGAATCTTCTATTTGGGATATTAATATATTTTCTTCTTTTATATAGATAAGCACGTTGTTATTTTGTTATTTTGCATTTAAGTGCACTTGCACTTGTGTTTCTCGCTGCTATGAGCGTAATATACAGATGGAACGCATTTGGAACGCACTTGGAACGCATATGGAACGCGGAAGTAAGAGATTGCACATACTTCCGGTTTCGTCTTTCTCCCTGAACGCGCTCAATTTGATTCAACAGAATGCCGAAAATACTATCAGCTGAGAGAAGCTATCCTGGGACCAATGGAGTTTTGGAAGACTGAAAACACCCACAGTACTGACCAATTGGACACTGGGACTAGCCCTATTTAAAGGGATTGTATTAAGTGGGGAGTAGGATGTATTTTACAATCTGTGATATTGTATGTGGTTTTATTATTGTTGCGGTCCCTGAAGAAGTTCTTGTTTGAACGAAACGCGTTGGACCTATTGCCGCATTCTTAATTTTTATTTTTATGGTGTGTTTCACCTTTTTTAAAAAAAAAGAAATACCGTATATACTCGAGTATAAGCCGACCCGAATATAAGCCGAGGCCCCTAATTTTATCCCAAAAAACTGGGAAAACTTATTGACTCGAGTATAAGACTAGGGTGGGAAATGCAGCAGCTACTGGTACATTTCTAAATAAAATTAGATCCTAAAAAATATATATTAATTGAATATTTATTTACAGTGTGTGTATAATGAATGCAGTGTGTGCGTATGTGTGTGTGTATGAGTGCAGCGTGTGTGTATGAGTGCAGCGTGTGTATGAGTGCAGTGTGTGTGTGCATGAATGCAGTGTGTGTGTGCATGAATGCAGTGTGTGTGTGCATGAATGCAGTGTGTGCAGGGCCGGTGCAAGGATATTTGCCGCCGTAGGCAAAAAATTTTTTTGCCGCCCCCTCCCCCCCCATATGTCCTGACTTCCCCTCCTCCTCCCTCAGTGGTCCTTACCTCCCCCCCCCAGTGGTCCTGACTCACCCCTCCCCCAGTGGTCCTGACTCACCCCTCCCCTAGTGGTCCTTACCCTCCCCTCCCCTAGTGGTCCTTACTTCCCCCTCCCCTCCCATAGTGGTCCTTATCCCACCCCCTCCCTCTCATAGTGGTCCTTATCCCCCTTCTCCCTCCCATAGTGTTCCTTATCCCCCCCATCCCTCCCATAGTGGTCCATATACCCCCCCCTCCCTCCCATAATGGACCTTATACCCCCCCTCCCTCCCATAGTGGTCCTTATCCCACCCCCTCCCATAGTGGTCCTTATACCCCCCCTCCCTCCCATAGTGGTCCTTATACCCCCCTCCCTCCAATAGTGGTCCTTATCCCCCCCCCTCCCTCCCATAGTGGTCCTTATCCCCCCCTCCCTCCCATAGTGGTCCTTATACCCCCCCTCCCTCCCATAGTGGTCCTTATACCCCCCTCCCTCCAATAGTGGTCCTTATCCCCCCCCCTCCCTCCCATAGTGGTCCTTATACCCCCCTCCCTCCCATAGTGGTCCTTATACCCCCCTCCCTCCCATAGTGGTCCTTACCCCCCCCCCCTCCCTCCCATAGTGGTCCTTACCCCCCCCCCCTCCCTCCCATAGTGGTCCTTATACCCCCCCTCCCTCCCATAGTGGTCCTTACCCCCCCCCCTCCCTCCCATAGTGGTCCTTATACCCCCCCCTCCCTCCCATAGTGGTCCTTATACCCCCCCCCTCCCTCCCATAGTGGTCCTTATACCCCTCCCATAGTGGTCCTTATACCCCTTTTTTTTTATTATTATTAATTTTTTTTTAATTATTTTATTTCTTATTATATTTATATTTTTTTTTTTTCGTCCCCCCTCCCTGCTTGATACATGGCAGGGAGGGGGGCTCTCCTTCCCTGGTGGTTCAGTGGCAGTTCAGTGGGGGGGAGAGGGGGGCTGGCAGAGCTGTAACTTACCTGTTCTGCAGCTCCTGTCAGCTCTCTCCTCCTCCGCGCCGTCCGTGCAGCTCCTTCTATCAGCTCACACTGTAAGTCTCGCGAGAGCCGCGGCTCTCGCGAGACTTACACTGGGAGCTGACCGAGGTGCTGAACGGACGGCGCGGAGGAGGAGAGAGCTGACAGGAGCTGCAGAACAGGTAAGTTACAGCTCTGCCAGCCCCCCTCTCCCCCGGTCTGTATTATGGCAATGCAAATTGCCATAATACAGACTCTGACTCGAGTATAAGCCGAGTTGGGGTTTTTCAGCCCAAAAAATGGGCTGAAAAACTCGGCTTATACTCGAGTATATACGGTAATTGGATTTTGATTACTACCTACTCGGAGTCCCATGTACCATTGGCTATTCCGCATTGGCAAGGGGATTACTGGCCCCCCATACCATCAGGGGAGGCACCTTATGAGCGCTTTTTTCTTCACCATCTTGTGAGTGCATTTATTAACAGCACAAGATTTATTGTATATACTGTATCACACTATTTTGCTTTTGTATGTTTTCTCCATAGATTATACAGCCGTATCCCAAGTCTGTTTGTGGTTTTTTGTACTTTGTAAAGGTCGTTTGTTGTGGATAACGATCTCGGGAGGCAGTATGTTAACTGAAGTTAAGTAATTTACACTACATTTCACGTATTTTGTGGTGTTTATATTTGTTTTTTTCTTGCTAAAGTTCCAGGCATGCTTGGAGTAATGTGTGTTTGTGACAACCACACCTTTACTTTTAATAATTAAAATTGACTCCATTTGTCATTAATCACTGCCTACAAATAATTAAATTGTTGGCACTAATGGTATACTGATCTTTAATTAAGAGGGGTTGGGACTTGGACATAAAAAAACTGCATTATTATGGCTTTATACTTGACATATTGGGATTTCCCTCTTTTGTGAGAGCCACAAAGAGAGATCAAAGGAGTGGATTGGGAAAAGGGAGAGTTTGTGGTGGGGATTGGAGTTACAGTCTGCTAAAACAATGTTACAATTAATTTAGTTGTATTGGTCTGTTCACCAAACTATGAATCAGTAAGAATTCAAACATAATTTCCTAAATTGCAAAAAACACTAAGCTCATATAATTTCGATCTTGGCTATTTTAGCAAAACTCTTTAAAACCTTATTATCAGTTCACACCACAATCAACTATTTGTTTCATTTATCATATCATATTAGCAATGTAAAAAATGCATAAATGACAGTAGTAGTACTAGTATGTGCCTGTGTGTAGCTTACCCAGACAAGTGTATCTGTATGAAATTGAAAACAGGCATTTGTGTACATATAGTTCATTTTAATGCAGTATAATATTAATTGGATGTAGGGGTGTTCTCTTTAAATGTAGTCCCTGTATTTCACTGATAAAATATGTATAACAAACTGACAGACAGCAAATCAATAGCCTGACACAGCAAATAACAGTAATTTAAAGCACCCTAATGATTTTACTTAGGTAGCCAGTTAATGTTTAAATATCAAAGTCTATAGGCCTAATAAATGTATTGGGTTTTAAATTACTTTTAAATTGTCAATAAACTAATCTAAAATCTGCATCATCTTCTGTATAATTTGTGTTAATAAATCACTACAATCCTTGGTTGCAAACTTCAGCTTTGACCACCTTCGGAGCTGCTGTGAAGATATTAACGATAATATATAACCGAAAGTAAAATTCTAATTTAATTATGCATTTTTAAAATGCATTTTTAATTTTTTTTTGTAATTCTTTATTTTTGTAGTGCAGTGATATATAACAAGCGGGCTCGTCATGCCCCAACATCATTGACAAGTGTTAGATGAAGCATATGTTAACAGTTGGTCAGCATGTGAGAAAACAGCACTTATTTTTCGTTTTCAGAGCAACATATCTCGTTGAATAGTCCTGTGTAAACAATCTATGCTTAATATGTTTATTTGCAGGGACTTTCGAGGCATGCAGTGTAAAAGCTTGCAGGTTATTAGAGAGGGGGTGCTTGCTACAGCGAGTATAGGCTTGGCTAGTATGAAATGCCCCTCTGTGTATGGCATGTTGAGAGATAAGAAAATAAAAGAAAATACAAGAAAATTAAACAGGCTGAAAACTTTTGCTAGTATCTACTGTGTACATACCACTGGGACTCCCATACCCAACATTTCTAGCAGAAAACCAGGTAAGTCAAGTAGGCAGTTCAGTTGGTGTCAGGGCTCATGCTAAGAAGAACTCAAACATTTGTATAGAGTACTGGTGTGCGTTTGGTTAGTTTAAGCTTTTCGCTAACATTTTGGGTAACATAGTGGTTCTTTTCTGTAGTATGTAACATGCAGTTTAGCAAAGCTTTGTGTAGACAAGCGTATATACCGTGCTTTGGAACTTTGATAGTACATGCAGTGTGTCTACAGCTAACATGCTGTATTGCATTCCCCATTAACAGCACTAGTGGAGCCTCTGTGAGCAAGCCAAAATTTGCAGACATAGTTTATGTGTGGGTGGTAGTCGTGAACGGCTAGGCATGCGAGATGTACATATATGATATGTGTGAGGTGACAGGCATAGGTCAGAGAATGTATTTGGGTAGGCAAAACGATAGATAACAATGCAAGAACATAACGTCACTTCGTAACTGTGGCGAATCCAACCTCACCACTGGGCCCTGGAGAAGCCTGGTTGCTAGCCTCCTGCCCAGTGATTATGGTCCCTGGGAGATATTGCCCTTTAAGGGACTGAATTGGGGCTTATGGACTGCTACCATAATGTACTGACCCTTTAACCCCTTAAGGACACATGACATGTGTGACATGTCATGATTCCCTTTTATTCCAGACGTTTGGTCCTTAAGGGGTTAAGAACTACTTTTGGGCATGTGGATTGTAAAATACTGTCCCTAGCCCTTTAAATACTTTGGGGACAGATTGGTACTTTTGTATATGGCACTTCGGACACAGTCGAAGCTGTCGAAGCTGTTGAAGCTGTCGAAGTTACCGAAGTTGTCGAAGTCGTCGAAGTGGCCGGTATCGGACAAAGGACCACGTGGCGGCGGCCATTTTAACTTCGAACACCGCCGACCCTTAACATCAACTCCACTTCGACACTTCGACCAAAGTCGAAATACAGGCACACTTCGAATGGGACTTAGCCGTTTTTATGCCAGGAATTGACCGACCGCACAGCCCAAATCTATGGAACTGTTTTGGGCAAGAAAATGTGCTTGCGGTCGGTCATAAAAGGACTTCCGTGTAACTTTTGATCCACTGGAGGGATTTGCCTGAATTTTGGAAGTGGTCCTGGAGAGACCCACAGATGGCAGGTGGAGATGGGACCGAGATCTCTCTACCGGCCCTACAGAGATGCTGGGCAGTCGGCCCAGATCCCCAGCGGCAGTGTGTGTTACAGGGGGCTGAAGGTGCCATCCTTGCTCCCCAGCGGCAGCCTAGCACACTAAGGGGAGACAGTAAGCCCCACAACAGTGCAGATGGGACCGTAGTCTCTGCACCTACACCACTGGGGATTGGGACAGTCTGTCCTGGTCCCCAACAGCAAGACAAAGTATTGGAAGGGGAGACAGTCGTTTTTCCCCTACAACAAGAGAGGGTGTCGCAGGGAGAGGAGCCTGTTACCCCCTCTCCCCAGCGGCAGTCTAAGGTTCAGGGAGAGGAGCCTGTTACCCCCTCTCCCCAGCAGCTGAAAGTGTGTAAGGGAGAGGAGTTGGTTACCCCCTCTCCCCCGAGCGGCAGCTTAGCACACCAAGGGGAGACACTAAGCCCCTCACCAGCGCAGATGGGACCGTGGTCTCTGCGCCCAAGCTACAGGGAGTTGAAGGGGCCGTCCTTGCTCCCCAGCGGCAGTCTACGGTTCAGGCAGAGGAGCCTGTTATCCCCTCTCCCCAGCGGCAGCTTAGCACACCAAGGGGAGACAGTAAGCCCCACACCAGCGCAGATGGGACCGTGGTCTCTGCGCCCAAGTTACAGGGAGCTGAAGGAGCCGTCCTCCCTCCCCAGCGGCAGTGTGATTTGTTGGGAATTGGGAGCCCGGTCTCCATTCCCCAGCGGCAGAGTATCCAGCAGGGAATGGAGAGCCCAGCCTCCTTTCCCCAACAGCAGGACTCTGTGTTGGGAGGAGAGACAGTCGGTCTCCCTCCGCAGAAACTGGAAGTATGAATGGGAGAGGAGATTGTTACCACCTCTCCCCAGCGGCAGATTATTAATGTACAGGGAATAGAGAGCCCAGTCTCCATTCCCCTGCGGCAGAGTGTTCTAATGGGAGAGGAGCTGGTTACCACCTCTCCCCAGCGGCAGCTTAATGTACCAGGGGGAGACTGTAAGCCCCACACCTGTGCAGATGGGACCGTGGTCTCTGCACTTCCAGCACAGGGGGTAGGGACAGTCGGTCCTGCCCCCCCACGACAGGGCTGTTTAGCCAAAGGGGAGACAGTCGGTCTCCAGCAGCAGAGCGGTGTATCTAAAGGGGAGACAGTCGGTCTCCAGCAACCAGGCTTCAACCCGACTACTCCTGTGGTAGTGCTGGCATCCGGGCAGAGTACCGCTGGTCTCTGTCCACTTAGCAACCCACCAAGGCAGTCTACCAGTCCCCAGCACAGCCGTGGTGAGGCACCTGGACATGGACCAATTTCTCCTCTACCCAGGTGTAGTAACCAGTTATTGTGGGTGGGCTGTACTGCTGTTTCTGTTTTGTGGGTGGGTACTGGACTAACCAGGGCACTGACCGGCAGGAGGTCAGATACCCTGTTAGTCTATTTGGTAAAGGGGAGAAATGTGGCGAAACCAACCTCACCACTGGGCCCTGGAGAAGCCTGGTTGCTAGCCTCCTGCCCAGTGATTATGGTCCCTGGGAGATATTGCCCTTTAAGGGACTGAATTGGGGCTTATGGACTGCTACCATAATGTACTGACCCTTTAAGAACTACTTTTGGGCATGTGGATTGTAAAATACTGTCCCTAGCACTTTAAATACTTTGGGGACAGATTGGTACTTTTGTATATGGCACTTCGGACACAGTCGAAGCTGTCGAAGCTGTCGAAGCTGTCGAAGTTACCGAAGTTGTCGAAGTGGCCGGTATCGGACAAAGGACCACGTGGCGGCGGCCATTTTAACTTCGAACACCGCCGACCCTTAACATCAACTCCACTTCGACACTTCGACCAAAGTCGAAGTACAGGCACACTTCGAACAGGGCCGGTGCAAGGATTTTTGGCGCCCTAGACAAAATAAAAATTGCCGCCCCCCCCTGCTTTTTAAATGACTGATTTTTAAAAATTATCTGTCAGTTATGCTTTCATTTAAGCTACTCTGACCTTAAATTTAGAATTCACTTTAAATTCTCATTTTAGTGAATAACCCTGTAGGCTGTAGCCTTTGGTTCAAGACACTGACAAATTGCACAAAAGGACACAATGTAAAATAAAGTGCGAATTTAAATAGTTTAATACATTAACATTCTGAAAGTGCAATACAACATACAGTTGTTAAGTGAAAAACACATGCCCACATTTATATTATAGTGGCATACTTGCATAATATAAGTGCAACAATAGAAATGGTATGGTCATTCAAAGAACCCCAAACACATAGCAAAATAAATACATAAATGCAGCATACAATTTAAGTGCTAAACAACTTTGTAAACAGCTTCAACAACTTCGTAAACAGCTTAAATACTTTCTAACAGTTATTCTATCTAAATAAATTTAACTTTTCTTGCTTTGGCATTCGCAAAGTCCTTCAGTAATGTTTCAAAGTCAATCTCCTGTGCCGTCCGATTCTCTATTGATATCATGGCAAGTTCCACAAGCCGTTCTTGGGACATTGAAGAACGAAGATAATTTTTTATAATTTTCAGCTTCGAAAAGCTTCGCTCACCTGTGGCAACAGTGATTGGTAAGGTCAACATAATTCGAAGTGCAATTGCCACATTTGGAGCAAATCCATTCCTCACTGCGTAGGCCAAAATATCAACAGGTGTTATCATAGGTTTTATAACAGGAGCCAATACAGCAAGTTCTTCACACAGTTGCCTTCCATCTACATCAGACTCCTTTGATTTTGCATCAGTTAAGACATTCTGCAATTCCATGCAGAACTGCGGGAGTGCTTCTTTTTGCACATCTTTTAGATTGTGGATGTCATACAAAAATTGAAAATGCGTGGAATGAAATTTCAGCTGTTCATATCTTTCATGTACAGATTTTATTGTTGTGTCTAATATTGTGAAGAAACATTCCACTTTAAATTTATTTTTAGGATCTAAGATGGGGTCGTCTGGAGCCTCATACAAAAACAACCTTTTTTTTTTCCTCGTCTGATGCACTTGAGGGGGGAACACTGGGTCTATTTCCATTTCCACTGCTAGCTCTCCTGCTTCTTTAAGTAAATCCTCAAAACCATTATCTGTCCGATAAGATTGAAAAATTGTCTTGAGTGATTCCAAAAGTTCCACAACATCTGGCAGGTAAATTGACTGGCTTTGAAGAACTTTGCTGACAGAATTAATTCGACTTAGTATGTTAAACCAATGGATGATAAAACACAAGAATTTAAACTTGTTTAACTCCTTTGCCAAGGATGAAGCCTCAATTCTTGCAAGAGCAGCAAAATTCATATCACTTCAATTTCAATTAAGGTGTCATACACTTCTCCAACATGGAACCTAAATGGCCGAATAGCATCAATTCTGCTTGACCATCTAGTATGGGATAGCGGCTTAACTATCAGCTTACTCACATGCTTTTTTAGAACATCTCATCGATTTGTTGAACCTGATAAAAAAACATATATTTTCTGAAGAATGCCAAAAAATGTACTGGCATCCCTACAGCACATAGCAGCATCATTTACTACAAGATTTAAGGAATGAGCACTGCAGGGGACATAGAAAGCACGTGAGTTCAGGTCCATGATTCTTTTTTGTACTCCTGAGTGCTTTCCCTTCATGTTGGAGCCATTATCATACCCTTGACCTCTCATATCACTGAGAGGTATCTTCAGCATTTCAAGCTCATTCAAAATTGCCTCTGTTAATCCTTCTCCAGATGAGTTGTGAACTGGCAGGAAACCAGGAAATCTTTCCTCAATGTGTATTTCTGGATTTGCAGTTGGCGAGTCTCCTTGCTTAACAGATACAAACCTGAAAACCATAGTCATCTGTTCAACAAGAGTGATGTCAGGGGTGCAGTCAAGTATAATGGAATAGTACTTGGCATCCTTAAGCAACCGTAGAATGCGTTTCCGTATTTCTTTTGAAATTAAACCAATTAGTTCATTTTGGATGTCTTTTCCTAAATAATGCTGATGAATTTCTGAATTCTGTATCTTTTTCAAGTGGCTTTGCATCACACTATCAAATGTTGCCATCATTTCCACAAGTTTCAAGTAATTTCCATTATTTTCAGAGTACAACGTGTCAATGCTGCCCCTGAAGGCCAAGCACTGGTTCCCAAGGTACTGAACAATGGCTACAAGCCGCTGTAGAACATTCTGCCAGTGCTGCATTTCAGTTGCCAATAATCGTTGGTATGAATGGTCAATAGTACTTCCTGACCCAAGCCTTGTCAACAATTCTGTCCAGTCTCCCATAGCAGTGAGGTGAGATGGAGACACTTCATGTGTAGCCAGACACTGGGACAAATTTTTCCAATCATTGTAGCCTCCCGTTGTCAGGCTCATTTTCGTAGTTGTAAAGAGTTTACAACAAAAGCAAAATATTTTGTCCAGTCTAGGAGAATAACTAAGCCACTTTCTAACATGCACTTCACCATTTCCAAGGCGCCGTCTATAGTGGGTTGATGTAAACCGTCTCTTGGATGCATCTTTAGGAAATGCAAAGTGCTCTTTTGGCTTTGCCGGACCTTTCATAACGATGGTTTCTTTTAGTGAGCTTGTAAGCGTATCAGGCCAGTCAGCTGGATCAAAGAAGTCTACCAGCGTGCCTTTTCCATTTTCATCTTCTGATGATGATGATGATGATGCCGATTTCTGTGAACTCTCTTCCTCGGTATTTGTATCACTTTCTATGCCCAAAGAATGTTCGCCCACAGTTGAAGTAGAAGGGTGTGGTTCAACATCTACAGCTTCACGATGCTCTTTAGTTTCGCACTCCATCTCGCTTACAGCTTTTAGTACTGGATCAGGTTTAAAGAACCTATTTAATGATCCAGCCATCTTTGAAGTGTCTTCTTCTTGGAGCCTTCTTTTCTTTCGAAAAGCAGCACCAGACAATTTCTTTCGTGGTGCAGACATCTTGTTCAATTATCAAAATAACTATTGTAGAATAAATGTACATCAAAAATTATTAATATTCAATTAATATTCTCTTTGATGATCATTAAACCACAATAATACCTGAAAATCATTTAGAAACCTACTGTACATATGTGCGCACGTGTGTGTGTGTGTGAGTGTGAAAGACGCAAAAATATATGTGTATGTAAGACTATGGCTAAGTTTTGCATGTACGAGAGCAGTTGATGTAAACATGAAGAATTAAAAATGGAGAGGGCAAGTGAGAGCTAGCACCCCCATGCACAGACACACAATCATACAGCGTCACAACATAATTACACAATTACACACAGTCACAAACATTCACCTCCAGTCATACATGGTCAGTCACATACAAAGTAATTCAATCTTCTAACTGGGTCCATGCAACAAAATGTAATGGGGAGTTACTCTGTGTACCCCCTCCTTCTCATCACGCAGGTTGAACTATTCCTATCGCCCTTTGTTGGCACGCTACTGAAGTAACAATGTTTCAGCGTCAAAATACAGATTAGGGAACAGTGCACAAAATAAATCCAGTTTTAAATTTTATGAAGCTACTTAAAATCACCTCTACTAGCAAAAATAAATAAATTGGGATTCAGTTACACGATATGGCGATATCCATCACTATGTTACAGTTCCCCAATATCCCCATTCCCCCCCCCTCCCCCCTCCATTTGGCTACTGTGACGTTCACTTTGATTCCCAAAAATTCACACTTTTATAAATGAACCTGATAAAACATAGTTCAAATTGTACATTTCATTAAAGAGACATTTTTTATGAACCATTACCACTACATAGCATAGTGGTCTGACACCGCCCCCCCATGTAAGTAGTCAAACCGTATTAGAGCAGTTTGACTTCTTACCGTACATGGCCCTACCTTCACTACATCAGCCAAAAGATCTCTGCATTGTGCAAGTGTGGGCACGGTCAGTGGTTGATGTAGTGGAGGTGGGGAGCAGCTTAAAGGAACACTATATCGTCAGGAACGCTATACACTTGTATCCTGTTACATTAGTGCAGTCCTGTCCCCCCCACCCCGCCTCTGTGTGGTAATAAAGCGATTTTACTTTTTTCCCCACACAGATCATTAACCTTTGCATTGGGAGGCTATTGTGCCTGTGCAGCAAAACACTGCACCAAACAGCATCTCCTCATACAGATGCAATGAATCATGCATCTATATGGGAACGTTAAAGGGACTCTCCAGTGCCAGAAAAACATATTAGTTTTCCTGGCACTGCAGGACCCTGTAGTACCCCTCTCCCTCCCAGCCCACATCCCAAGTTGCTGACCTGAGTCCAGCGCCGATGCCCCTCGGCGCAGGGTCAGACTCCGCCTACTGTCCTCCCTTGCCGACGTCAGCCGGTGGGGGAGACCTAATGCACATGTACGGCAATGGCCGCGCACGCGCATTAGACCTCCCCATAGGAAAGCATTATTCAATGCTTTCCTGTGGGGATTTCGGCAACGCTGGAGGCCCTCACATAGCGTGAGGACGTCCAACGTCGTTTAACACACTTTTTGTGTTATAAGAACATGGAAGTCCCTCTAGTGGCTGTCTGACAGACAGCCACTAGAGGAGGACTTAACCCTGCAAGGTAATTATTGCAGTTTATGAAAACTGCAATAATTACACTTGCAGGGTTAAGGGTAGTGGGAGTTGGCACAAGTGGTCTGGGTGCCTGGAGTGTCCCTTTAAGCTCCTCCATGCAGGGCGTGGAGACGCTTAAAGGGACACTATAGTCACCCAGTCTACTTCAGCTCAATGAAGTGGTCTGGTTGCCAGGTCCCTCAGGTTTTAACCCTTCAGATTACATTTGGGGTTAAGTCTTCCGGACAGCCACACTAGAGGTGCATCTGTGACGCTGGAGGCATATTATGCCTCCATCACGCAGAGCGTCCATAGGAAAGCATTGAGAATTGCTTTCCTATGGACACTTTGAATGCGCGCGCGGCACTTGCCGCGCATTTGCATTCGGCTCCGCTGATGTCGGCGGGGGAGGAGAGGAGCTGGAATAAGGTAAGCTGCTAAAGGGGTTTTAACCCCTTCAGCGCCGCCGCCACGGGAGGGGGACCCTGAGGGTGGGGGCACCCTCAGGCACTATAGTGTCAGGAAAACCGCTTTGTTTTCCTGACACTATAGTGAACCTTTAAACGCCAGTACTGCACACAGTGTCTTTACCTTTTAAAGCCTGCAGCGACAGGCTATAGACACCAGAACCACTACAGTAAACTGTAGTGGTTCTGGAACTATAGTGTCCTTTTAATGTGAGGCAAACAGGGCCGTCTTTAATATTGATTGGACCCTGGGCAAGCATCTGCTTGGGCCCCCTGGGCATGCAATCACTCCCTCCACCCCAACCTGGAGGCGAAACTAATGTAGAGAGTGCCTTGGTGCAAAAAAAAAAAATCCAGGCCTGCCCTGTAGCACAAGAGTAAAGAAAAGACAGATCCCCATCTGTCATACAACTCCTGCGATGCTATGCCAGGTGGGGATCTACCATCCTTGCAGGGTTGTATTTGTGAGCAGTGTTTGTGCAATTGAATGTCAGCATGCTATTGTACAGAGTGTATGTGTGCATGTAGGGGTGTATTTGTATGTACTGTTACCATTGGAATGCAGTGGTTTACTTGTGTGTAGTGTTTGCGTTTGAATGCAGGGATGTGTGATTGTCTGTAGTGTTGGCTTTTAAATGCAGGTGTACTGTTGTGTGTAGAGTTGGTGTTTTAATATAATTTTAGCATTGTAATACAGGAATGTGTTTGCAGGGCTTTGTTTGCATTTGTGTGCTTTCTATAACACATATACACATACACATTAACACGCAGATACACACATAAGCACACTGACACATGCTCACAACTTGACACATACTGGCACATACATACACACACACTCAGATACACACCCTTTGACAAACAGATACAAGCACTTTGATACACACACACACACACACTGGCACATCCACACACAGAGATATACACACACACACACTGACACAGGTATGTACACACACACTCAGATACACACATACATAAAGGTATAAATGCAGGGGTGTATATGTGTACAGTGCTAGAGATGGAATATACGAGTGTATTTGTGTTGGCATTAAAATGCTGGGATGTATGCATTACCACACACTCAGATGCACACTTACACACACCGACACATACATACACACACACACACACACACACACAAACACACACACAGATACACATACACACTGGCACACAAGTACACATACACAGGTATATATACACACAGAAACACTGACACACAGACAAACACAGCCAGATACACACACTGACACAAACACAGCCATATACACACACACACATATATGTGTACATTTACATATTTTAATCTCTGCCTTCTAGCAGCTCTTGGGCAGCAACTCCCAGCAACCTTGGCCAATATAATGTCTCAACTCTGTTCTTACATACCCTGGTCCAGAATTTGGCAAAAGTGACATTTGGAAATGGTGTACAGCTTTTGATAACACTTGATGCAATAATATGTTAAAATAAATACTTTTTACATTTATATTTAATAGGGAACTGCCAGGTTCTTCTAGGATGTTTAACATGTACTTATTCCCTGTGTGTTACATTACAAACACCAACACATGAATAAAAGTGATTTCAGAAATAAGCAAAACAAACAATATTTAGCCCCCCTCCTGTCTCCTTACCTTTTGGGTACAGAAAGGTGGCTTCCCTGGTGTCCAGTGGGAGCTTGCTGGCCCAGGCTGATGGGAGTCTGCCATCAGCTTTCTCAGTCCCTCTCCCCCACAATGCCTCCATGTGGTGTGTGCCCCCTCCCCAGCGGCACTGAGGAGGAGGTGATCTGTTCTTACTGGGAGGAGGCGATCTGACCTCACTTCCTCCCAGCATGCCACGGAGAAGAAAAGGGATCACAGGGCAGTGTGTGAGGGGCTAGCAGTGAGTATGTAGTCAGCCACCCCCATATTACAGGGCCCCGGTCCGGAGCAGTATTAAAGGGCTGTGGCCCCTGATTACCTCAGGTGCTGCAGGGGGCCCATGGGGCAGCTACCTTAGGCCCCCCAGGAGTAACTGGGCCCAGGGCAGCTGCCCTTTTTGCCCCTCCTTAAAGACGGCCCTGGGCAAATTATGTAATAATACCACTATTTACTAAATAATAAAAAATATTGGATTTCCTACTTACCACACCAGATAAGGAAAGATGATGGTCTCTGGCTGCAGGGGAAGCAGGATCCAGCTACAATCCAGGAGGAGGCCACTGAAAGCAGCAGCCAGCAGGCACTTGAAGCAGACACCTTCTTCCGCTCTCTGTGCTCGAGGGTGAAAGGGGTCAGGTAGGTAGAGGTCACTTCCGGCCGCCTAGTGCACAGAGCACTTGAACTCCGCCTCCAGGCTCCAGCAGGAACAGGTAAGTGAGTCACTCGACTCAGAGAGACCCCTCCTCCTCTCTTAGAGGTCTGCTGCGCGCCCACCCTCCCACCTTCACTGTCGCGGCGACGGCGGCGTGGGCGGTCTCATGGGCGGTCGCGTCCCTCTGCGGCCGCCCTCCAGGCTCCTCCAGCCCACCTTCCTTACTGTTGCCGCGACGGCGGCGTGGGTGGGCGGTCTCATCTCTCTGCGGCCGCCCTCCAGCAGCTGCATATTGATCAGTGCTGTGCCGTCTGACTGAGGGCGGCTTTCTGTTACAGATATTGTGTAAAAGTTATGTTTTAAACTGTATAATAAGTGGATTATCTCTCAGGCTAAGGGGAGGGGATGTGTGGGTTGTACCATATCTCGAATTGGTTATTTTATGCCTCTCCCTGGGTGTGGCCTGTATGTGTGAGATGGAAATAAAAGCCAGGCTGGATGAGCCAGTCCAGAGTTCCTGTTTTACCCTCAAAGTGAAGTGATGTCTCATTATTGGGGGAAGGATTTATTGCATGCTGTTCCAGTTGACTGTTAGGAGTGTAAGCCTATTCGTATGGTTCCTATTCAACGGTCTACAGTATTCCTATGCTTGAGAAGATTCATATGCTGAATCGGTTCGGTGATTGTGGTGTCTGCCAGAGTGCTTGGAGTCCTCAGGAAGCGCTAGGAGCATCCATTAACGGAGGTACCCAGTCGGGGTGCCAGGCGATCCGTTACAGTAACCCCGTCCCGTCCGTCTCCAGTGCCCGAGTAGTTAAAGGGCAGTTTGATATTTACGTGGCATAGTCCCCCCTGCTGGTGTATATAGTTGTAGGTTGTTCTGGACGTTAGATGAAAGTCACTTGTATCAAAATAGGTACTCGGCAGGTGTTGGAGTTGGAGGTGTTAGGCAGGCTCCGTGCCAGAGGCAAAGTCCAATGTACCTTTCGGTTGACGCCATGCCTGGGCAGAGCACTGAGTGTTCACTTCCTTTTAGTCCGGCCGGGTACAGGAAACAAAAGCTCCCTGTACCCGCGGACCATACAGAGATCGGCCACGCTACATCATAGGTGGGAGGGGGGGAAGAAAGAAACAGGGAGGGAGGGAGGGGAGAAAGAAACAGGGAGGGAGGGGGGGGGAGAAAGAAACAGGGAGGGAGGGAGGGGCGGGAGAAAGAAACAGGGAGGGAGGGGGGGGAGAAAGAAACAGGGAGGGGGGGGGGGAGAAAGAAACAGGGAGGGAGGGGGGGGAGAAAGAAACAGGGAGGGAGGGGGGGAGAAAGAAACAGGGAGGGAGGGGGGGGAGAAAGAAACAGGGAGGGAGGGGGGGGGAGAAAGAAACAGGGAGGGAGGGGGGGAGAAAGAAACAGGGAGGGAGGGGAGGGAGAAAGAAACAGGGAGGGAGGGGGGGGAGAAAGAAACAGGGAGGGAGGGGGGGGAGAAAGAAACAGGGAGGGAGGGGGGGAGAAAGAAACAGGGAGGGAGGGGGGGAGAAAGAAACAGGGAGGGAGGGGGGGAGAAAGAAACAGGGAGGGAGGGGGGGAGAAAGAAACAGGGAGGGAGGGGGGGAGAAAGAAACAGGGAGGGAGGGGGGGAGAAAGAAACAGGGAGGGAGGGGGGGAGAAAGAAACAGGGAGGGAGGGGGGGAGAAAGAAACAGGGAGGGAGGGGGGGAGAAAGAAACAGGGAGGGAGGGGGGGAGAAAGAAACAGGGAGGGAGGGGGGGGAGAAAGAAACAGGGAGGGAGGGGGGGGAGAAAGAAACAGGGAGGGAGGGGGGGGGGGAGAAAGAAACAGGGAGGGAGGGGGGGGAGAAAGAAACAGGGAGGGAGGGGGGGGGAAAGAAACAGGGAGGGAGGGGGGGAGAAAGAAACAGGGAGGGAGGGGGAGAAAGAAACAGGGAGGGAGGGAGGGAGAAAGAAACAGGGAGGGGGGGGAGAAAGAAACAGGGAGGGAGGGGGGGAGAAAGAAACAGGGAGGGAGGGGGGGAGAAAGAAACAGGGAGGGAGGGGGGGAGAAAGAAACAGGGAGGGAGGGGGGGAGAAAGAAACAGGGAGGGAGGGGGGGAGAAAGAAACAGGGATGGAGTGGGGGAGAAAGAAACAGGGAGGGAGGGAGGGTGGGGAGAAAGAAACAGGGAGGGAGGGAGGGTGGGGAGAAAGAAACAGGGAGGGAGGGAGGGGGGGAGAAAGAAACAGGGAGGGAGGGAGGGGGGGAGAAAAAAACAGGGAGGGGGGGAGAAAGAAACAGGGGGAGAAAGAAACAGGGAGGGAGGGGGGGAGGGAGGGGGGGAAGAAACAGGGAGGGAGGGGGGGAGAAAGAAACAGGGAGGGAGTGGGGGAGAAAGAAACAGGGAGGGAGTGGGGGAGAAAGAAACAGGGAGGGAGGGGGGAGAAAGAAACAGGGAGGGAGTGGGGGAGAAAGAAACAGGGAGGGAGGGGGGAGAAAGAAACAGGGAGGGAGGGGGGAGAAAGAAACAGGGAGGGAGGGGGGGAGAAAGAAACAGGGAGGGAGGGGGGGGAGAAAGAAACAGGGAGGGAGGGAGGGGGGGAGAAAGAAACAGGGAGGGAGGGAGGGGGGGAGAAAGAAACAGGGAGGGAGGGAGGGGGGGAGAAAAAAACAGGGAGGGAGGGGGGAGAAAAAAACAGGGAGGGAGGGAGGGGGGGAGAAAGAAACAGGGCGGGAGGGAGGGGGAGAAAGAAACAGGGAGGGAGGGGGAAGAAAGAGGGAGGGAGGGGGAAGAAAGAGGGAGGGAGGGGGGAAGAAAGAAACTGACAGGGAGGGGGGGAGAAAGAAACTGACAGGGAGGGGGGAGAAAGAAACTGACAGGGAGGGGAATTGAGGGGGAGAGAGAAATTGACAGGGAGGGGGAGTGACAGGGGAGGGAGGGGGAGTGACAGGGGAGGGAGGGGGGATGAGAGTAACAAGGGAGGGGGGAGAAGAGAGTGACAAGGGAGGGGGGAGAGATTGACATTCATCACACACACACACACACAATCACACACAATGCACCCCTTACACACAAAGACAATGCACCCCTTGCACACAGAAAAACACACAATGCATTCCTTACACACACTCAATGCACCCCTTACACACACACTCAAAGCACCCCTTACAGACTCACACACTTCATTCCTTACATACACAGAAACACACCTTGCAGCCCTTACACATACAAACACAAATTCACACAATGCATTCCTTACACACAAATCAGGACATCCCCTCCACACTCCACCCCTTGTGAACAAACTCATTGGTGGACCCTGGGACCCAGACCTTGAGCTGTGTAAAGGGCCCCAAAAAATGGAGCTGCTTCCCGTTTTCCCAGAACATTGATTTTTGTGACCACAGTTACAAACAGCCTCCATAGATCCTGTTCTACACCAGACCAGTGGAGCCAGACTGCAGCTAGAGCCCATCATCATCCTCATCTGGTTGTAAGTAGGCAATCTAGTATATTATTTGTGGCACTAATCTAATTTACCTCACATTAAAGAAACACTATAGTCCCCAGAACCACTGCAGCTTAATGTAGTGGTTCTGATGTCTATAGCCTGTCCCTGCAGGCCTTTTAATGTAAACACGGCGGCACTGCAGCACTAACGTTAGTTAACATGGCAGGTCATATGGGTGGGGCATTGTGATGTCACGGGGGGGGGCGGCAAACTTTACTTTTGCACCGGCCCTGCCCGTAGGGCAGGATAGTGGAGCGGCGGCCGTCCACTCCACTCACCGCCGTGCAAGTCCCGCTTGGTACGGCAGAGATCTCTACCCTGAGGGACTAAAACTCCAGGAGTAAGCCTCTCCTCGGCTCCGGTGGCCCTTAAACATCGAGGGTCGCAGTTGTGGGTCATTTAGGTTGCCAAAAGTCCCGGTTTTCAGGCTTAATAGTATATGATTTGCAGGAGCTATCTATAATTATAAAAATATAAGGAGATACTCACTTTTGAAGTTGATACTTTTTCAAAATATAAGGATGCTTACCCACTGGAAGCTGAATCCTGGTCTTGGGTCCAGGGTGGGCGGAGGACAGCGAGACCCCATCCCAGTTGTAATGCTGGCTACGGGGACTACAGTGGTTATGGTGTCAGGTGGAGTGCTTGGAAGTACCTGGAGTTACTAGGAAGCAGCGATTGGCAGAGGCATCTAGTCGGGGGTCCAGGTAGTCCGCCACAAGGAGCTTTTGAGATTGTGTGTGTGCTGAGAGGGCCTGTATGTGTGTGGAGGGTGAAGGTATGTGGGGAATAAGTGTATATGTGGGTAAAGAGATGATGTGTGTGAGTGGTGCAATGTGTGTGTATGCAAAGGTGTACTCTGTGTTGATGGAAGTGTAATGTATGTGGGGGGTTCACTATTTGTGAGGGTGTACTGTGTTCAGGGGGATGTAGAGAGTGGGATAGGGAAGAGCTTTACAATTTTTACTTTATTATTTGTTTAAAAAAAAAAAAAAAAAATGAATATTCCACGTTCCCTCATCTTATGGGGAAGGGGTGGCACAATCAGAACTGTGGTGGTTGAGAAGGCTGCCTATCCATCAGGTACAGGGGAGGTTACGAAATGAGAGGTATCTCTCTTGGAACTCTAGCACTTACACAGACTGACCCATACACACACACACACATAGACTGCCCGCCCCACACAGACTGATCCATACACACACAGACTGACACATACAAACCCCCAAACTGACCCCCCCACACACAGATGGAACCCCCACCTCCACACACAGACTGATCCCCACACACACAGACTGAATCCCCCCACACCCATACACACACAGACTGACCCACCCCACACAGACTGACCACCCCCACACAGACTGACCCAAACATAAACAGACTGAGCCTCCCACACACAGACTGACACACACACACACACACACACACACACAGACTGACCCCCCCAAATCCCTCCACACACAGACTGAACCACAAGCACGGACTCACACTTACCAGCAGCTTCCTGGATACCTCATTCCCCTATACTCAGTGCAGAGCTGAGCTTCTTATCCCTGTCTCTCCCCTGCGCTGCTCTCTATGACCCAGGAGGAAGTCCTCCCAGCACAATGCCCCATCTGGCCGCTTGTGGGAAAAGGGTGGAACAGTTCCACAGTGACAGCACTGCTGCTGCTTGTGAAGGGAGACTCTGTGCTGCTAACTTCAATTTCAATTGGGGGCACAAGGGGGGGCACTGCGTGATGTAGGGGGGGGCATGGCCCCTTCTGGCTCCCACCAGCGACGCCACTGCATACGAACAAAGATATTGTCGATATAGTGATAGGGGCTGTTGTCAAGAATTGGCAGTGGGGAATGTTATCCTTTAAGAGTTCTTTTTATAACTGAATTCTAAATTCACTAAGTTCTGATGTATCTATTGGCTGCTAGAAAGTGAGAACAGGTGAGGTTGATTATTATTGGTCAGCTAAGCTTAACCCCTTCTTGCCAGTGATCACTATAATTACTGGCTCTTGCACAGCAGCACTTTTTTGATGTCTGTGCATTTTTTTAGGGGTTCATTTTTTGTGTGATTATTTTTTTTTTTGTGACAGGTCACTAAGTAAAGTGATTGGGATCATGTCACATGGGTCACAAAAGTCAACCAGCGCTGAGCAGGCTTATGCCACCCTTACGCTAGAGTCTGACGCGTCTATGTCAGACTCCGACTCTGATTTTGACCCTGCCAGGTGCTTAGATACATTATCACTAGATACAGTGTCTGCTGCTAGTGATGTATCTAGTTATGTTGTATCTGTGCCTGCTAGTCCCCCTGCCAGAAGGAGACGTGCTGCTGCAGCTGGCAGAACTGCTGAGGAGTGGGTAGTGCCTCATCGCCAGAGGCCAGACATCCCACCCTTTACTGCAACTCCTGGCATTAATTTGGATGTCGGAGGATTTAGCCCTCAGCAGTTTTTGGAGGTGTTTCTGGGCGATAATGTATTGGGGAACATTGTCGCCCAAACTAATTTATATGCCGATCAGTTCCGAGCTGCAAAGCCTGGCTCTTTTTTGGCAAACCAGCAATGGGCCCCATCGATATGCCAGAATTTAAAAGATTCTGGGCATTGACTATGCTGATGGGCATCATAAAGAAGCCCTCCATCCGCTCCTACTGGAGCAGCAGCCCCATCTTCTCTACCCCCATTTACTCCCAATGTATGTCGAGGAAGAGGTATGAAATGATTCTGCATTTCATGCACTTCAGCAACAACAGCCTGTGCCCCCCTAGGGAACATCCCCAGTTTGACAGGCTGTATAAAATCCACCCCTTCATTACCCACTTCGCTGCCAGGTTTGCAGAGGCTTATACACCTGGAAGGAATATATGCGTGGATGAATCCCTGATGAAGTATAAGGGAAGGCTGGGATTCAAGCAGGATATTCCTTCCAAGTGCTATAGGTATGGTGTAAAGATGTATAAGCTCTGTGATAGCGAGACTGGGTATACTCAGGCCTTCCGGTTGTCCGAGGGAAAGGATAGCTACTTTGACCCTCCAGGTTGCCCAGAACATATGGGAACCAGTGGCAAGATTGTCTGGGACCTGATATTCCCCCTGATGAACAAAGGGTATCACTTGTATACTAAAAAAATTTATACAAGTGTCCCTTTGTTCAAGCTACTGTACTGTTTTGATACAGTAGCTTGCGGTACAATCAAAAAGAACAGCACAGGTTTTCCAGGACAACTTGCACGCACCCAGCTACGAAGGGGGGAGACCTCAGCTCTGCGCCAAGAGGAGCTGTTGGCAGTTAAGTACATAGACAAGAAGGATGTGTACCTTCTTACCACCATCCACACTGAGGGGACTGTGGAGGTCCCTGTACGTGGCAGAGCTGAGAGCACAAGGAAGTCAGTGTGCATCAAGGCCTATAACCGGCATATGGGTGGGGTTGATCTGCCAGATCAGCTGCTGCAGCCCTACCTAATTATACGAAAGACAAGGGCCTGGTACAAAGAGGTTGCAATCTACCTAATGCAGATTGCAACCCACAACGTTTTTTGTTGTTCAAAAAAGCAAACCCCGGGACGCAACTAAGTTTTTTTACAGTTTCAGCTCCAGATCGTTTCGGGGATTTTGTAACGTGATGCACCTGCTCCCCGGGCGGTGATGGGAGAGAGCAGAGTTAGGGCTACACATTTTATTTTTAAAATCCCCCCTACTGCGGCACAGCAGAATCCACCAAAAAGATGCAGAGTCTGTTTTAAGAGGGGGCAGAGAAAAGATACTGTATATCAATATCCTGATTGCCCTGGACAGCCTGGACTCTGCATTGGGGACTGCTTCAAACGATACCACACACTGGTCCATTTTATTTTATTTTTTTTAACATTTGCCGTTCAGTTTTTTTGGGGGGGTTTTACCCTATGACTGGGGGGCATGGGTGTACTAAGGAGGCCTTGCAGAAAACAACATGGGGTGTTTTCTTGCACTGACCAACAACAGGCTCTCCTAATTCACAGTCAAAAAGCAATGTGTGTGTAAAAATGAAAATTAAAGTTACCACAAGACACTTTCTTACATTTTTATTTTTTGGGGGCTAAAAAAGTTGCATCAAAGCACTCCATATACAATACCCCGGGGTGTCTACGTTTCAAGTATGTACACTTTCATGGCAATATATAAAACTGGGGTATGTGATAAGCCCCAAGCTAAAGATAGGCCTATCAGAAGAAATACTCTCAATTTCAACTCAAATTGCAAGTCATACAATTGTAACTGTGCCTTCCCAAAATCCTGGCAAACCTATGCATTGGGGGGATGGGTGTACTAAGGAGACCTTGCAATAACCAACAACAGGCTCTCCTAAATCACAGTCAAAAAGCAATGTGTGTGTAAAAATGAAAATTGAACAGTTACCTCCACACACAAGGCATCAAAACACTCCATATACAATACCGTGGGGTGTCACCTTTTCAAATATATGCACGCTCATGGCAAGAAAATACATTGGGATATCTGATAAGGCCCCCCAAAAGAAGATAGGCAAACAAGATATGTAAAAGTTGAAAAACGCATATCAGACTTTTGCTTTTCACCCCCCAGAGAACCCGACACACCTATGCATGGGTGGTATCGCTGTACTCAGGAGATGTTGCCTAACACATGTTGGGGTGTCTGTGGCAGTAACACCTAACAGGAGCTGAGAATCTAAGAATGTGTGTGAAAAATAACACACACAAAAATTGACTACCCAAATGTTTGACAGAGACTGGTGGTAGAATTAGTGCATGTTAAGTGTTAAAATGCCACCATGTGAAATGCCCTGTGTGTCTACTTTTCAGTTTGACGGGGATAAATTACATTTGCTGGCTTCAAAAATGTTCCAAATGGTGCAAGATGGCCAGCTGTGTTTTTTTTCCCCATTTTTCATCATATTTTACTTTTTTTTTTTGTAAATTGTATGATATGATGAAAATAATGGTATCTTTAGGATGACCATTTAATAGCGAGACAAATGGTATATAATATGTGTGGGTACAGTAAAAGCGTAAGAGGAAAATTACAGCTAAACACAACCACTGCAGAAATGTAAAAAGAGCCCTGGTCCTTAACGCTGATAAAATTGAAAATTGGCCTGGTCACTAAGGGGTTATGGGTAGTTAGCGGCACGAATTAAAACTACAATTTGGATTCTGTACTGGAAGCCTAGGACTTTGGCAAGCTTGCCTGCTTTAGTTATGAGGTTTACATAAACAAAAAAAATGGCTTTTCAGTCAGTTTAGATAGGGCTATGAAGAAGGTTGGCTTGAGCAGCATTAAGCCTTACCCTACATTAAACCTAACCCTGTTGGTAACCCTAACCCTATTTAAGTACTAACACATTAGAGGCCTTTCCCAGCTTATACAGGACAGAGCTCTCTGTGAGTGCTCTCTAATATGTCATGGTAGCATGAGGGTGAGATCTCCCTCTCATGCTGCAGCTCTTGCATGTAGTCCTGCCAATCACTCACTGTCAGCAGAGGGTCATGCAAGGAGACCCAATCAGGATCTTTTCAGACATGGGGATCTTCTTCTGTCTGGGGAAAAACTTTAAATCTTTATCATCTGTCAGTCAAGGGCCACTAAATATGACCCCAGCTGACATAGAGAAGCAGGTATTCGGCTCACACCAAATTGCAAGGACATTCATGCATTCCTAACTGAATTAAAGTTCACCATTATTAGGAGGGCACGGAACATCCTAACATTGTGAAGGCATTAAACACACAGTAACATATTTTACAATATAAATGACAAACCACAAATAGTCAGATATGGTTTCCAGTTCCCACAGCCCAACAGTGAAACCACAAATCCGCAATATCTGTGAGTTTGACTGTAGGTAATATAGACGTTCAGTCTAATGGTTTATAATAAGGTCTCCTGAACCTGTCAATGACTTTATTTCCCATACTACATGGTTTACCACACTGACCCACACACGAGCAGTAGCTCTGTGACATACAACCGTGCTGGCTGCCTATGATGTCTAGGCTGCATGATGTGCAGTCACATGTTGAGAAAGTTGTTTAACCATCCTCATTCAGACGAGATCTATAAGATCCAAAAAAAAAAAAACTCACTTGCACTATTGAATATCTGATCTATTGGATAATGTGTCAGTGTGGGCTATGGGGTAGGTAAATCCAATTAAGAAATATGGGAAATAATCCTGACCCACAGAAAAAATTAGGACAACAACACCTGATGGGAAATTGCAGAGGCTGGTGGCAAGATATTTCTTGCAAGCCAGCCACCAACTTTTATCTTGCAGGACTATGGAATCCACTATACATCATCTCCCACAGTGTGTGAGATCAACCCTGATTCTCACACACACATTACTAGCGATGATTTGGGGATATGACAAAAGTTTAAACAAAAGTAACTTTTGTCTCCTTGAACTTCTGCAAACCCGGGCATAGTTCACAGCAATTTCGTTCTACTGAACCGATCTGACCGCTTTCTGGATATGCTGGGTGCTCAGATCAGAACTATTCGGGGATATGATTTTTGTGGGGTTCCTGCACTTTTTAAAATGTATTTTTGGGTTATTGTAGAAATATTGTATATGTTTCTGTATCTGAGAGATAATTTAGTTATCCTAATTTGAGCTCATTTATCTCTCAGACACAAAGGCTCATGGGAAGAAACCCCTGTATTTTTGCTATGTGGACCCCATGCTAGGATCCAGTGCATAAAAGCTGTGTGTGGCAGAATGAAGTTCAGTTGTACTCCCAGAACTGTGTGTCGTCCAGTTACTGGGGAGGAGCTCGGCTATTCCCAATCAGTATCTTGTTCCTGAGTTCCAATATTGAGAAACCAGCAGAGGAAAAGTTCCGGTCAGGACTAGGTTTCAGCTACAGAGGAGCAGTATCTTGTATTTGTCATTATGACATCCACATGCCGTTTGCTAATAACTGACAAATCATTTAACATTTTGTATGTCTATCATTCTAACAACTGTCCTGACATTCATCTTACAAGCTAATAAGTATATCATCTCTGAAGAATCAAGTCAATTTTCATTAGTTTTACTTGAATTAGCCCCTACTGGATTTATTTATTATTTACCCCACTTGACGGATTTTGTATTTTGTAAGCTAAATTGAAGATTGAAAAAGCAGCTTACTTGGCACAGAAAAATCAGACTCTGACAGTGTCAACATTTTATTTTTTTATTTAAAGTGAAAGTTAATTAGCAATAAATCATCATAAATAAATCATTGTCGCATCTCCAGCACTCCAGTGTGTATGTGTTGCTTATGGTGGCAAGTTTCTCTGGGGTTTTGTACCAATGGGAGAGCATTTTATATCCAGATTCCTGGTATTTCGTGCTAATTGAAGAGTTATGTGTGAGCGTAAAAGTGTTGGTCTCCTACTGGATTCTTTTATCCATCTTTCCATAGTTTAACTTTGATGTCTCCCCATTAAACATCATTTTTTTTTTCTGTTGCATACCATAAATATTGATTTAATATAGACTATATTAATAAAATGTTGCCATCTTTAATAAGCCAATGTATAGTGTAATTTCATTAATAAATGGATTATAAATATGTGAATACTATAATAGTTTAGGAAGTGTTCTTTTTTGATACCTAAAAAAAAAAACGCAATATAAATCTCAGGTCAGGTCATAAGGATATGTGTATGTATCCTGTATTGTTCTCATTACGGGAATGATGTCCGCGGCAGTGATGTCTAGAACCTGTCCCTAAGATTTAGAATATTCTTAATAGTATGCTATAAATATGCTGATGTTATTTTGATCGGATATAGTGACACCATGATTTGTCATCACTGTCTAATCAGCCAAGAAATGCTCTACTTTAAAGTCAATGAGGTTTTATTATTAGCTTAGAGAGTTTGTTTTTTATTCATGACCCAACAGGCTTCATTTATCTTTTTGAGCAGACAGCAGATATTTAAAGAATTAGTCTCAACATTTCAAATGTTAATATATACACTGTTTGCATCACTAGTTGTATCTACAGGTTTATAAGTCATCATCTATGAACACAGACAAGGAATAGCTTACTAAAAGAGTCCTATATATCACGCAACATACAAAATGAACAGATATTCAAATAATTGAGGTGATGGAATTGTGTAACCATGTGGGGGTGATAAATTGCAAATAAGTGAATATAAGGTGCTCAAAATGTTAAGAAATGCATATATAAGAGGTTAACAGCTACCAAATATAGTAAAAAAGAAAAACTTCAAAACACTAAATATAAAATAATACAAATATAAGGTGCACTTAACACTCATAGCACAATGGATAAATGCCCACAGCAGTATGGTCGATACCACCAACCTGCTCTAATGATACTCCTCCCAATCCCTGGATTCTCCAGCCCACAAGCTTGTAAAAGGACACAGGACCCTAATTTGCCCCGGAAGGGGGTCGGCTGAGCAGGAGACCCATGGAGAGTACAGGCAGCGTTGCCTTATCTCCCACTAGTCTCACGCTGTGGCAGGGCACCTATTAGTCTGATAGAGTTCATTAGCATGTTAAGTGAAAACATACTTATTCGTGTCTGAAAAGTCTTCTCTGTTATTTAGCTCCTCTAACATTGTATATCAAGTTCACAATGACATGCCAAATTGTGTATTAACCTTATCCTTTATCATAGTTAGACATAATTGATTAGCCTGTTCCTACCTTTATATAAAAAAAAACAAAAATGTGCAGTTACTCTAAACACCATGTCAATGTCTTATAACTTTTCTGACTATTCTGCTTGATTGAGATATTGTGGCCTTACAAGCTTGGTTGTAATCTCATGCATGACAAAAATAAAGAATTATGAAAAAAAATTAAATTACAACTGTTTGGCGTATTGATAATTTAAAAATATTCCCAGATTATTTAGCCGTCATGCTTGCCCGACTATTCAGCTTCAGATTACTTTCTGAAGGAGTGCGTATGTGTGAATAAACTGCATACATGTAAGCAGCTAAAGAAAGTGCTAGAGTCTCAAACATTAACTAATGTTATGAACAATGCAATCGAAAGAGCCCAACTTTGTGAGACGGCAAATGGAGCTCATTTTAAAAATATCATCCTCCGTACCTTGTCAAACAAATCTCTGTATATTCATTGAAATTGGTTCATTAATAAAAAAAAAAGTTATTGGCTTCTCAATCTCTACTCTGATTTTTGATCAATGTGTATATATATATATATATGTATAACTCTGGAAAAAAGAAACTATTGCATTTTATTCCTATAATAGCATATCTACATGTATGGCCATTCCATTATAAAGTCTGTTGAATTCCAAAACAGACTCACCTCATTCTACTTAATGAATTACTGATTAGGTGATCCCCTGAAGTTAATCTTATCTAATGAGGAAAAGTATAAAAATCTCTACAGAGCTCAGCACCATCCTCTTGCAATAGAACAAGCTAGATGGCAAAAACAGTTCAAGTAGTATCTGAAAAGTGATCAACAAGATATAGTCTTGTAATTGATGAGTGGAGCGCTAGAGGATATATAATCATATAATCGCTTACCCCTTAATACATAAGTACACAGGTCATGATGTGAGGTAACATGAAAAAGAAGAGATAAAACAACACTAGTGCAGGTGGTACTATCCAAAGTGCAAAAGTGCAAATAAAGTATAGAAGATACGCTCACAATATTCAGAGCCTGAGGATAAGGCTCTATAAAGATGCAGATGTGCTCTTATAGGCAGCACCCCACCTTCTTGGACAGATACCACCCTCAGGGCAAACAACAAATATAAAGATTATGGTGCAGTATGTCTATATATCGTAGAACCAGGTTAAGGAGTCCATTTAAATGATCACGCCCAATCAATTGCCGTGATCACGTGATGTTCACCGGCCAATCCCAGAGTTGTATAGGCAGAACGCCCTTTCTTGTACTAGTGTAGTAGTTTCTTCCTGTTCCGCCGAAAATTAAGTTTTTCCTGTGGCGGTCTTTGATGATGTAGGTGCTCGGCTGGATCCACTGAGCACTCCAAATTTGTGGTACGACGATGGGGATCAGGTTCGCACCCAGTTATGCCAATCTATTCATGGCTGATTGGGAGTCAAGATTTGTCTATCGGGGACATGACTGGGTGGGAAACTTTGTCACCTATCGCCGCTAGATTGATTATTTATTTTTTATCTGGAATGGTGCAGAAGAACAACTTAGACATTTTTAAGGTTATCTTAAATTAAAACAATTGTGGTATAGCTCTTACAGCACATTTTAGCAAAACATTGGTTGATTTTTTAGATCTTGACATTTTTATAGAGAATAATAAAATAACCACTAAAACTTATTTTAAGCCCGTAGATGTAAATAGTTATATCAAATCCTTTAGTTGCCATTATCACTCATGGCTGAATGGTACCCCAAATCACAATTTCTTAGAGTAAAAAGAAACTGTACAAATAAAGAAAATTTTATTGAACAAGCATCCAAATTGGGGAAGGATTTTAAAGATAAGGGCTATAACGAAGACCAAATATAATTAAGTTTTAACCAGGTTTTAAAATGGAAAGAAAGGACCTTTTAAACTACGAAGATAAAGAGACAAGATTAGATATAAAAAGCGTACCGATCTTGTGTGATTTCAACCAAAATAGCCATTTATTTAAGAATATTGTACACATTCATTGGCCAATATTAAGACAATATCTGGCATTAGATAACATTTTTACAGAAACACCACAAATTATTTTTAGAGCAGAGCCGAACTTAATACAAAAAATGGTCAATAACTATATAAAAAAGAACATAGATGGACATAAATCCTTCTTGAAGGAACTCAAGAGGTC